>NW_027511309.1:0-300000 GCF_048772815.1 Callospermophilus lateralis
CAGGGTCTTATGCCATTGTATATCGATCTCTCTGAGACATCTCTGCAGAACATAATTCAATGCTAAGTATCACAATCCCTTGATCCCAATGCTAAGTATCACAATCCCTTGAAGCCCAATCCCCTTCTGGGCTTCAAATTTTACTTAGATTTCTGTTTTCCTACATACATTTCACCTCATTATTCTTGTACAATTATTCATCCAGCAGAATAATTTCTAACCCAAATCGAACATGTTATTAACCCTAACCATACACTGTTCCCTCAATCTAACTTTACAGACGAGCAGGGACAGAGTTGGTCTTACAATATAGGAATGTAGGGGATCTTCCACCTGCTGAGAACCACAAAGTTCCATGCAGAAATGATCACTGGAGAAGATGTAGGCAGCTATGAAGGACCTGAGAGAGCAAAAGTCATCTTCCCTGGCAAACAACATGGTCAGAATGAAGGGTTGTTTCTGAATCAGCCTCTCTCTTTTTAATGTAGAGAAGATGGACCAAACCAGGCCTGTGTGGAGAGCTGCTCCCGGGTGCCTATGGTTGATATAGCATTCTAACTTGTGAAAGTGTCACAGGAAGTAGGGGCAGCCTCTTTCTCATGGTAGCCTTGGAAGCAACTGTTAGGACAAAGAGGTTGCCAAGGCAGTGATCTGATTCAGTTCCTGAAGGAAGTGACCTCACATCACTTCTTTGGTGATGGAACTCTCTGAACTTGGGATCCAGGAAGACAGGAACCCATAGCCAGTCCAGTCCCAGTCCCAGTGGTCTCCTTGTTTGGATTTACCAAGGACACAGACATTCATTTTTGGTACCTACTGATGTGAGGATGTCCAAAACGCAGGAAAGCTCTGAAGAGGGGTTTTTCCTGAGAAAGCAGGTAGTGGCACACTGCTGGCTCCTGACAAATTCACAGAGTTGCACAAGGAAAGCACGTCTGAGACAGGAAGGCCATTTATTTGGAACATACTATGGCCCACGAGTCAGTGGAAACTCCAGATAGTCACAGACCTACTTGGGGGAAGGAGGTGTCTTTGTGGGTGTGCGTGGGGATTTGTGAATTTGTCCCATGTTCTGAGAATAGGTAGGAATGGCGGTTTGTTTGTTTTGGCGGGACCTGTTTGTAGTAAGTCGTTTGACAAGGCATGTGTTTGGATATCAGTGTATCCCACTGTGCCCCTGGTTGTAGACATTAGAAAAGAAAATGCATCAATGGATGAGTCCTGTCTAGTTGAAATCTTCTCAGCATTCATCCTGCCCAATTTATGAATGGATTGTGGCCTGTCTTATAGATGGGCAACACCTACTATCTTCCTAAGTTCCTGTTTTCTTCCTGAATTGTGGGCACTCTCCAGAATAGACTGATGGTTTTGTGTCCAAAATATGTACCACCTCCAAGCTCTGTGACATGGCCATGTACTACATAGCTGAAGGGAATGTTGAGCATCTCAGAAAACTCAGATATCAGTGTGACCAGGAAAGTCTCAGTGGAGAAACCCTGCTTTGGGAATTTTGCTTACCTATTGTTCTGTTGCACTGAATGTCAGGAACATCTTTGCCTCAGGCCACCCCTTTGTGAAGCATGAAGAAAACAGTTTTCAAATGGAAATAAATGGGCATCACCTGTGGCTCTTTGCTTAATTGCTTTGGAATGGGATGTGTCTGATTCAGGCTCTTGGCCCCCTGTGAGGCTGTGGCCTAGATTCTCAGAACCTGAGGGATCTAAAGAAAGATCTCTTGTGTATCCAAAACCAAAATGGCCAAAAGAGCAGTCATTGTGGATGAAGTCTCTCGAATTCTTCTAAGGATCCTGACCTCCATCAAGTGAGAATCAAGATCTTTTTGGTCAAATGAGATTTTCAAAGCCCTGAAGAGGCTAGCCCAGAGGTGCTTGGTTTTTCTCATGACTCCATTTAACATTAAGAATCTAAACCCAAGAGTCAGTAGGCCTAAAATTGGAAAATCGAAGCAGTATTAACAGCAAGCCTTTTTGATCACTCATGGTTCACCGGAAGGGTGTCCAGGCCACCATGACTTTAGGCAAATGAGGGGCAAGGGAGCTTATTTTGGATACTGTCTTAGGCTGCGCAACTCATGAAAACCACCAGCCAGTGGTTATGATGTGTGTCTATATGGAAGAACATGAGGGCCATGTGGGAGTGTTTTGGTTTTAATTGTGGTCATTTGTGTGGCATTTGGAAGAGATGACTGGGTCCACCTGGGATTGAACTCAGGTGTGATTTACCTTAGAGACTGAGTTCTGGAACTGACCTCAGAGAAGTATTGCCATGAATTGTGTTGGGATTTTAGCAGGCCATGCATTAGAGTCACCCTTGGAAACTGAGATCTAAGCCCAGGGTTACTTTCCACAGAGCACTGAGAATCTCAGCAAGGATATCACATGATTTTATTTTGAAAGACTTGACAGCCATAGTTGAGAGTCAAAACACACATGGACCTCACATTGTAGACCTCAATGGGCCTGGCTTCATGTGACCTTGGGCCACTCTTTGGGAAGCCTTTCCTGTGAGAGTTCTCCAGAGCTTTCATCGAAATGAGCTTACTCAATATTTAATGACTCCTGAATGAATTTAAACCCACAGTGCCTCCAACTTCATCCTTCAAAAATGGCTAGATAACTACCACCAAATTTTGAAATTCCCATGACCAGGTGGCACTGGAGAACCTTTCGATGTCCTGTTGCTGATCATGAGTGTACCAGAAAATGCCTTCATTGACTGCGTTTCATGAAAATGGTGTAGAACAGACATGCCAGTAAGTTGGAGCCTGCTGAGTAGTGGGCCTAGAGCAGTTGTGTGCAGGTGTGTGACAATACATCTGTGGTGGGGTCATGTGGATCTTACATTGGCTTTCAAATGGCTTGTGACTGACATGGTGCAGCTAGCAGAACTTTGTATGTAAAGGCATCATGTTACATGGAGAGTTTTCAGGGCAATATTCAGAATCAAGTTCCTATGGTAAAGGGGGCAAGCAATGGGGGATAGAAGCCTGGTTGGTGCAATCTCCTGCAGACCTTGACACACCATACGTTACAGGACTCCCTCCAGCATTGTGTCCCAGTTTAACTCCTTGTATGTCATGAACCAAATACAAAACACCCACTGCAGCAGCAAGAAACACCACGAAAAGTGGAGCATGACCAAATGATTTCAAAGTCCAGAAGGGGAGACACTTATCCCCCAGTGGCCACAGTTTAGCTACAAAGAGTGAATTCAGCACTGCTGCCTCATGTTCATTGGACAATAAGAATTCATGTCCTCCAGGTCACAAAAATGCAGACCCAAGTTTGATGGTCTCACTACAAAGGAAGCTAAAGCTTCTGACAACAACATATATTTCAAGTACCCAACCTCATTGTCAGTATCTCCAGAAGTGTTTAGGCCAGCAGAGTTCCATGTTTGTGGAGTTTTACCCTGTCCCTAAGGTTTGGAAACGTCTCTTCCACATCAAAGGTTGTGAACTACTGAGCATTTTCCATTCTACGTATGTATTCACAGATTTTCTAACTCTTCTCCTCTAATTGTTTCTTACATGGGGCATGGTTATTTCAAGCCATTGTTCTGAATGAGAGTGGGAATTTTTTGTGTGTAGCACATATTTGCATACACATTGGATTCATTTTCCAATTTTCCATTCGAAATACTGAATCCCTGACACGAACCCATACCCTACTAGACTCTGACTACTAATTCTAATATGATGCAGAAAAGTAACACAAACAGAATTGAAATACAAGCAGTTCAGACGAGGCATGGTGTATAGTTGATCTTGCCTTTTGCATGATAAATGTTAGGTGTTATAAATCCAGTCTATTTTTAATTGAAATAGATCTCCATGTGTTTTTAAAGTTAACAAATATGGGAATTCCTGTCTCCCTTTGTCTGTAGCCTATTCAGCAATGTATTTTTATATGCACATATCAAATCCTACCTGGTGTCACACCTACATTCTTGTGAGGTGACTGACTTGGGAGATACAATTTGTGAGAAGACATCACTCCTCCTAAACGCTGTTGGAACTGAAAATTCAAATAATGGGTGAGCTTCCTAGTAGAACAACATTATACATAAATCCCTTTAAGAAAATTGAATATTTTTGGATCTGTGATTGATGTATATTTCATGGTGAATTTCGATTTGCATATATGTTGCTACATTTTAATATCTGTTTTTGTGTGTGTGTGTGTATACACACACACACCCACACACTCTCCAGATTTTTCAAAATATGAAATATATGTATCTTATTTACACTCCCTAAATTCATTTATGTTCAAGTATGTGGATTTATAATCAACTTTTCACAAGATTTTTCGCAGAAATATTTATCCACCTGAAATACATATTTGTTTCCTAGTACTGAAAACTAACTTCAGTGAATGGTACATACAAATCCTGTTGATAGCCACAGCCAAGGTTCTCCAGTAAGGACCATATGTACTTTTGAACAACCAAAGGCAGGCATGGTCCCTAAGCCACAGGCTTGTTGTTTAAACAGAGAGGGGGAGATGTTGAGAGCCACAGCCAAAGGGGCCCCAGGAAACCTCCAACTGCCAGGAAACTTCCAGCTGCCGGCTGATGATTGGCTCACAGCGGCCCCAGCAACATCTTGCTGATTGGCTCCTCTGTGGTGATGCTCATTGCAGATGCTCATTGAGCTGTTTCCCCGCCCATTCAGACTGCCAGTGGATGATTGGCTCACAGAGGCCCCAGCAACATCTAGCTGATTGGCTCCTCTGTGGTGATGCTCAATGGGATGTTTCCTTGCCCTTTCAGACAACGGAGCTGCTCATTGGTGGACTTTTTTGGCTCCACCCATGTGACCCAGCCAATCGGCCTCAAAAGGAGGATGCTTGTGGTTGAGGGAGAGGCTTGTGGGAAGACTGTGGTGGCAGTTGGGCTCTGAGGGTTTTTCCTGAGAAGCTGTTTTGTTTGGTTTGTGTGGTTCTAAAAATAAAGTTCGTTTCTTTTGACAATTGGCTCCTGAATTGCGCCCAGCCAGACTGATGATAATCATGTAAAATGTTGATTTTAAATCCACATACATGAACTTGAATGAATTTAGGGAGTGTATAATAAGACACATTTATTTCATATTTTGGAAAATCTGGAAAATCTCGTGAATATATATATATATATATATATATATATATATATATATATATATATATATACATATATATACATATACACACACACACAACAATAAAATGTAGCAATATATATGCCAATCAAAATTTATCATGAAATATATATCATTCACATATCTAAAAATATTCATTTTACTGAACATGGATTTATGTATGATGTTGTTCACTAGGAAGCTCACCCATAGGTTGAATTTTCAGTTCCATCAGTATTTAGGGGAAGTTATCTATTCTCATAATTTGTATATTCCAAAGTCAGTGAGCTCACAAGAATGTACGTGTGTTACCAGGTAGGAGTCTATATATGCATAAAAATATACATGTTCTAAAGAGGCTACAGAGAAAAGGAGACAGGAATTTACATATGTGTTAACTTTGAAAACTCATGGAGAAATATTACAATGAAAAGTTGACTAGATTCATAACACATATCCTTGATAAAGGAGAAGGAAAATCCAAGTATACACCATGCCTCCTACAAAAGGCCTGTATTTCTATTCTGTTAGGTTTCTTTTTCTCCATCATTTTAGGATAAGTAGTCAGAGTCTAGTAGCATATGGGTTAGTGTCGGGAATTCAGTATTTCAAATGGAAAATAGGATAATGTATCCAATGTGTATGCAAATATGTGCTACACAATTATCTTCCCACTCTCACCTACAACAATGCCTTGACATTACCTTTGCCCCAAGTGAGACACAATTAGAGGAGAAGAGTAAGAAAATCTGTGAATACATATCTGGAATGGAAAATTCTCAGGAGTTCTCAACCTGGGAGCAGGTAGAGGAGTTTCCAGAAGTAAGGATCTGAGTAAACACTCCACAACCATGGAGGTCTGATGGAAAAAAGACTTCTGGAGAAACTGCCTCTGAGGTGTGGCACTTGAAATATATGTTTTTGTCAGTAGCTTTGTCTTCATTTGTAGTGAAACCATCAAAGCTGGGTCTGAATCTATGTGACCTGGAGAACATGGTTTCTTATTTTCCAATGAACCTGAGGCAGCAGTGCTGATTTTTCTCTTTGTAGGTAAACAGAGGCCACTGGGCCAAAGTGTCAAACTGTGTGGACGATGAAGCCATTTAGTCATCCTTCAATTTTCATGGTGTTTCTTGGTGCTGAACTGGGAGTTTGGTATTTGCTTCAAGAAATACAAGGAGTTCAACTGGGACACAGTGTTGGAGGGAGTTCTGTGACATGTGGTGGGTCAGAGTCTCCAGGAGAACGCACCAATCCGGCTTCCATCCCACATAGCTTGCCCCCTTGACCATAGCAACCTGATTCTGAACATTGCCCTGAAACCTCTCCATATAACAAGATGCCTTTGCATATAAGGGTCTGCTGGGTGCACCATGTCAGCTAAAAGCCATTTGGAAATCAATGGCAGATCCACATGGCACCACCATAAAAATTTTATCACACACCTGCACACCACAGCTCTGGGCCAAATACTCCGCAGTCTCCATCTAACCGACATCTCTGTTCTACACCACTTTCATTATACCCAATCAATCAAAGCACTGTCTGGTACACTAATGATGAGCAACAGAACATCAAAGGTTCTCCAGTGCCACCTCATCATGCGAATTTCAAAAATTTCATGGTATTTATCTAGCCATTTTACAAGGATGAAGTTGGAGGCATTATTTGTTTCAATTCTTTCAGGAATTATTCAATGTTGAGGAAGCTCATTTCAAGGAAAGTTCTGGAGAACTCTCACAGGCAAGGCTTTCCAAAGAGTGGCCAAATAGTCACATGAAGCCAGGCCAATTGAGGTCTACAATGTGAGGTCCATGTGTGTTTTGACTCTCAACTATGTCTGGCAAGTATTTCAAAATAATATCATATGATATTCTGTCTGAGATTCCCAGTGCTCTGTGGAAAGCCAGCCCGGGCCTAGATCTCAGTTTCAACGGGCGACTCTCATGAGTGGCCGCCTAAAATCCCAAAACAAATCATGGCAATACTTCTCTGAGGTAAGTTCCAGAACTCAGTCTCTAAGGGGAATCACACCAGAGTTCAAGCCCTGGTGGACCCAGTCGTCTCTTCCGACTGCCACATAAATGACCACAAGAAAAACCAAAAAACTCCCAAATGGCCCTCATCTTCTTCCATATAGACGCTCATCATAACCTCTGGCTTGACGTTTCCTTGAGGGGCACAGCCCAAGACAGTGTCCAAAATAATCTCCCTTTCCTCTCATTTGCCTAAAGTCAAGGTGGCCTGGAGACCCATTCTGTGAACCAGGAGTGATCAAATAACCCTGACTTTAGTACTGCTCTGCTTCTCTAATTTGAGGCCTACTGTCTGTGGAGTATAGATTCTTGATGTGAATTGGAGTAATGAAAAAACCCAATAACCCATTGGCTACCCTCTGCAGGGTTTTGAAGAACTCATTTGACCCAATAAATCCCTATTCTCATTTTATGGAGGTCAGGAACCTTACAGAGGAAGGTGAGAGACTTCATCCTCAATGAATGCTTTTTGGGCCATTTTGGTTTTTGATGTGCCTTCTGGAATGTTACATACGTTTTTTTTTTTTTTTTTGGTTTTAGTGCCTTCTGGAATGTTACATAATTTTTTTCTTTAGACATTATTGCCAGAGTTCCTATCTTCATCCCAGTGCAGGTGAAATCAAAGATAATTCCAGTCTACAGCTTCTGCAATAGCCATCCCTGTACTGCTTGCAGAACTTGCCTGGACACATGTGAACTCACCTAAATGCATTGTGAACTATCTGTTGGTGCAGCGACTTGTCGTAGTGTTGGGGTATATTTGCTGATGATGTCATCGGTGGTACAATTTTTCCAAAAGGAGCCGTCAATTGGCTTGGTGTATCTTCCTCCCTTCTGCGTGTCATGATCGTCCAGCTAAAATTTGGGGGGGCCAACAGAGGTGAGGCAAAGAACCTCACCCACCCCCGCTGGTACAAAGACCTCTCCACAGGTGTGGCTCTATACTGGACGGGTAGTCAGTGACGGGTAAGATCCAATTGCAATGGTACCAACTTAACGGGTAAAGACCATATGTACTATTGGACAACCTAAGGCAGGCACGGTCCCTAAGCCACATGCATGTTGTTTAAACAGAGAGGGGAAGATGTTGAGAGCCACAGCCGAAGGGGCCCCAGCAAAATTCCTGCTGCCAGCAAACTTCCAGCTGCCGGCTGATGATTAGCTCACAGCGGCCCCAGCAACAACTAGCTGATTGGCTCCTCTGCGGTGATGCTCAATGGGCTGTTTCCCTGCCCTTTCAGACCACAAAACTGCTCATTGGGGGACTTTTTTTTACTTTGCCCACATGACCCAGCCAATCGGCCTCAAGAGCAGGAGGATTGTGGGAGGCGGAGAGAGGCTCATGTGGGAGGGAGAGGTTTTGGGAAGCCAGTGGTGGCAGTTGGGGCTCTGAAGGTTTTTCCTGAGAGGCTGTTTTGTTTGGCGTGTGTGGTTCTAAAAATAAAGTTCGTTTCTTTTGGCAAGTGGCTCCTGATTGTGCCCAGCAAGACTGCGGCATTATCCTAATATTTCTACAATAACTGACCCAGTTTAACATCAATGCAAGTAGATTCCTGTGGGAGAGGACATGATGTGTATTTTGACGTTCATTTTTATGTAACAGTGGTACATTACTATTTCTTCAGTTTATGCACATCATAGGATATATATTTGATCCACAAGTTCACAAATATATAGGCATTTGTTTCACTTTCAATCACTTTCTGCTTCAAAACACATGTATTCCTCCAGGTTTCTTGACTGGTCTTTTCATGAGACTTCTTTCCAAACACATTATTTCCGATTTTCATAATCACTTTTGAAGCAAAACTCACACATTCTTCATGAAAAACCATAATGCTGATATAACCATTAGATATATTACTGGTTGGAATGAAGGATTGTATATCAATGTAAGATTTTCTGTATATTTTCAGATATCAATTCAATCCATTATTTAAAGTTAGAACCAGTTATAATATTTATTTACAGTATGGTCTATTCATGCATTATTTCTATAATTATAGACACAGTGTACACCATTTTTACCTCCAAAATTAATTTATACGTCTTCAAAATATTGCTCCCAGAAATGGTGGAAGAAATACTCATGTCACCTGATCTACATATACATTTTACCACAGTAGTATTCTGCACACAGAAAGAAGAGGTCAAACTTATGTTTGTACCAAAGCCTAAATGAAAAGTGAGCATGGATTACGGAAAACATCCATGTCCATGTTGCCTAATGCTCTCAAAAGTTCATCCTTTTGGTGACTACATGTTTGTTTCTTCCTAAGATTATATATTCAAACTCAAGCCTGTTGAAAATGTATAATTCTATCACTCACTTTATACTTTGCTGATATCCTAATGTCAATTGATATCTGCATTCCAACTTTTTTCCCCAGTTCATCCTTTTGACAGACTCTCCACATGTGCTGACAATTACATTCACTCTATCCGAAACCCTACAGCTAAAGATCTTTTTTTCCAAATCCTATACTCACTCTTCTTTCAAAACCTACCAACTATCTTACTAATCCTACAAATTATCCCTTTTTGACTGGATGTTCTCTTCAACATTCAATAAACCAAGGTACAAGTAATTATGCCATTGTATATCGATTTATCTGAGACATCTGTGCAGAATATAATTCAAAGCTAAGAATCCCAGCTAAGGGTCCAATGCAATTCTGGGCTTCAAATATTACCTAGATGTCTGTTTTCATACTTATAATTCACTTATATTCTTATAAATATCGCACGTTCCTAATACCATAATTCATCCCGCAGAATGATTCCTAACCCAAATGGAACATGTTATTAACCCTGACCATACACTGTTCTCTCAATCTAACTTTACTGAAGAGCAGGGACAGAGTTGGTCTTTCAATACAGAAATTAGGGGATCTTCCACTTGCTGAGAACCTCCAAGGTCATTAAAGAAATGATCCCAGGATTAAATGTAGGCAGCTATGAATGACGTCAGAGAGCAAAAGTCATCTTCCATGACAAACAACCTGGTTAGCATGAAGGGATGTCTGAATCAACATTTCTTTTCTTAATGTATAGAAGATGGACCAAACCAGGCCTATCTGGAGAGCTTTTTTGGGGTGCCTATGGTTGATATACCATGCAAAATTGTGAAAGTTTCACTGGAAGTAGGGGCAGCCTCCAACTCATTGGACTCTTGGAAGCAACTGTTAGGACAAATTGGTTGCCAAGGCAGTAACCTGATTCAGTTCCTGAAGGAAGTGACCTACGTCACTTCCTTGGTGAAGGAATTCTCTGAACTTGGGATCCATGAAGACAGGCACCCAGAGCCAGTCCCAGTCCCAGTCCCAGTGGGCTCACTTGTTCGGTTTTACCAAGGACAGGGTCAGTCTTTCTTGGTACCTACCTATGTGAGGATGGCCAAAGGCCAGGAGAGCTCTGAAGAGGGACCTTTTCTGAGAAAGCAGGTAGTGGCTCACCGCTGGCTCCTGACAACTTCACAGAGTTGGCCAAGAAGACCAGATCTGAGTCAGGACAGGACATTTCGGGAGAACATTGTATGGCCCACCAGTCAGAGGACACTCTGGATAGTCACAGACCTACTTGGGGGAAGGAGGTGCCTTTGTGGGAGTGGTTGTGGTTTTGTGGTTTTGTCACATGTTCTGAGAATAGGTAGAAAATGCAGTTTGTTTGGTTTGGATTGCACTGTTTCTAGTAAGTCGTTTGACATGTGAGTGTTTCTATGTCTGTGTATCCCACTGTGTCTGTGGTTGTAGACATTAGAAAAGAGAATGAATTAATGGATGTGTCCTGTCTAGTAGAAAGCTTCCTGGCATTCATCCTGCCCAATTGATGAATGGACCGCGGCTTGCCTTCTGGATGGGCAAAACCTACTATCTTCCTAGGATCCTGTTTTCTTCCTGAATTCTGGCCACTCTCCAGAATAGGCTCATGGTTTTGTGTCCAAGATATATACAACCTCCAAGCTCTGTGACATGACCATGTACTTGATAGCTGAAGTGAATGGGGAGCATCTCAGAAAACTCAGATATCAGTGTGACCAGGAAAGTCTCAGTGGAGAAACCCTGCTTTGGGTCTTTTGCTTACCTGTTTTTCTGTTGCCCTAAATGTCAGGAAGGTCTTTGCCTCTGGCCACCCCTTTGTGAAGCCTGAAGAAAACAGTTTTCAAATGAAAATGAATGGGCATCACCTGTTGCTCTTTGCTTAATTGCTTTGTAAAAGGATGTGTCTGAATCAGCCTCTTGGTTCTGTGTGAGGTTGTGGCTTAGATTCTCAGCACCTGATGCATCTAAAGATAGATTCCATGTGTGCATTCAAAACAGAAATGGCAAATGAGTCTCTTGCCTTCCTCTATTAGATTCCTGACCTTCATCAAGTAAGAATCAGGATCCTTTAGTTCAAATGAGTTCTTTGAACCCCTGCAGAAGTGCTTGGGTTTTCTGATGACTCCAAATCACATAAAGAATCTATACCTGACAGTCAGTAGGCCTCAAATTGGAAAAGCAGAACAGTATTAACTACATCCCTATTTGATCAGTTCTGGTTCACAGTAAGGGTGTGTAGGCCACCCTGACTTTCGTCAAATTAGGGGCAAGGGAGCTTATTTTGGACAGTGTCTTGGTCTGCGCCCCTCATGGAAACCTCCAGCGAGAGGTTATGATGAGTGTCTATATGGAAAAACATGAGTGCCATGTGGGAGTGTTTTGGTTTCAATTGTGGTCATTTGTATGGCAGTTGGAAAAGATGACTGTGTCCACCTGGGTTTCAACTCTTGTGGGATTCCCCTTGGAGACTGAGTTCTGGAACTGACCTTAGAGAAGTATTGCCATGAATTGTGTTGGGATTTTCAGAGGCCACACATGAGAGTCACCCTTGGAAACTGAGATCTAGGCCCAGGGTGGCTTTCCACACAGCACTGGGAATCTCAGCGAGGATATCACTTGATTATATTCTGAAAGACTTGGAAGCAATAGTTGAGAGTCAAAACACACATGGACCTCACATTGTAGACCTCAATGTGGCTGGCTTTATGTGACATTGGGCCACTCTTTCGGAAGACTTGCCTGTGAGAGTTCTCTAGAGCTTCCATTGAAATGAGCTTCCTCAACATTTAATGGTTCCTGAATGAATTGAAACCCACAGTACCTCCAACTTCATCCTTGAAAAATGGCTAGAAAATACCATGAAATTTTTGAAATTTCCATGACCAGCTGGCACTGGAAAACCATTTGATGTCCTGGTGCTTATCATGAGTATACAAGACAGTGTCTGGTTTGACTGAGTTTCATGATAATGGTGTAGAAAAGAGATGCCAGTAAGTTGGAGCCTGCTGAGTAGTGGGCCAAGAGCAGTAGAGTGTAGGTGTGTGAAAAAACATCTGTGGTGGGGCCACGTGGATCTGCCATTGGCTTAGAAATGGTTTGTGACTGACATGTGCAGCTAGCAGACCTTTGGATGTAAAGGCATCTTGTTGAATGGAGAGGTTTCAGGGCAATGTTCAGAATCATATTGCTATGGTCAAGGGGGCAACTATGTGTGATAGAAGCCTGCTTGGTACATTCTCCTGCCGATCCTGACCACAACACGTGACAGAACTCCCTGCAGCACTGTATCGCAGTTAAACTCCTTTATTTCGTAAAGTAAATACCAAACTTTCAGTGCAGCATCAAATAACATGACGAAATGTGAAGGATGATCAAATGGCTTCACAGTCCACACGGGGAGACACTTAGCCCCCAGTAGCCCCAGTTTGCCTACAAAGAGAGAATTCAGCACTGCTGCCTCGTGTTTATAGGAAAATAAAAAACCATGTTCTTCAGGTCACATAGATGCAGACTCAGCTTTGATGGTCTCACTACAAAGGAAGCTAAAGCTCCTGACAACAACATATATTTCAAGTGCCCAACCTCAGAGGCATTTTCTCAAGAAGTCTTAAGGCCGACACAGCTCCATGTTTGTGGTATTTACCCTGTCCCTTACTTTTGGAAACTCCTCTACCACCTTCAAGGTTGTGAACTCCTGAGCATTTTCCATTCCAGATATTTATTATGAACTCAAACAACAACAAGTGCTGGTGAGGATGTGGAGAAAAGGGTAAACTTGTACATTGCTGGTGGGACTGCAAATTGGTGCAGCCAAATTGGAAAGCAGTATGGAGATTTCTTGTAGAACTGGGAATGGAACCACCATTTGACCCAGGTATTCCCCTTCTCAGTCTATTCCCTAAAGACCTAAAAAAAATGCTACAGGGACACTGCTACATTGATGTTCATAGCAGCACAATTTACAATAGCAAGACTGTGGAACCAACCTAGATGCACTTCCATAGATGAATGGATAAAAAATGAGGCATTTATACACAATGGAGTATTACTCTGCATTAAAAAATGACAAAATGATATAATTTGCAGAGAAATGGATGGCATTAAAGCAGATTATGCTAAGTGAACCTAGCCAATCCGTAAAACCAAATGCCAAATGTCTTTATTGATATAAAGAGAGTAACTAAGAACAGAGTAGGGACGAATAGAATGAGAAGAAAATTAACATTAAACAGGGATGAGAGGAGGAAGGGAAAGGGAGAGAGAAGGGAAATTGCATGGAAATAAAAGGAGACCCTCAGGGTTATATAAATTACATACAAGAGGAGGTGAGGGAAAGGAAAAAATTATACAAGGGGGAGAAATGAATTACAGTAAAGAGGTAGAGAGAGAAGAGGGGAGGGGAGGTAAGGGGAGGGGGATAGTAGAGGTTAGGAAAGGCAGCAGAATATGACAGACACTAGTATGGCAATATGTAAATCAATGGATGTGTAACTGATGTGATTCTGCAATCTGTTTACGGGGTAAAAATGGGAGTTCATTACCTACTTGAATCACAGTGTGGAATATTATATATCAAGAACTATGTAATGTTTTGAACAAGCATAAATAAAAATTAAAAAAAAAAGAAAACTAACTTTGGTGAATGGTGCAAAGAAATCCTAATATTTCTACAGTAACTGACACAGTTTAACATCAATGCGAGTAGATTCCTGTGGGACATGATGTGTATTTTGATGTTCATTTTTATTCAACACTGGTACATTACTATTTCTTCAGTTTATTCACATCATATTATAATATTTCATCCACAAGTAAGCAAATTTATCGTCATTTTTTTCAATTTCAATCACTTCCTTCTTCAGAACTCATGAATTCCTCGGTGTTCCTTGACTGGCCTTTTCATGAGACTTCTTTCCAAACACATTATTTTCGATTTCCATAATCACTTTTGAAGCAAAACTCACACAAACTTCATGATAAACCGTAACCTAATATTAACATTAGGTGTATAACTGGTTGTCATGAATGATTGCATATCAATATAAGATTTCTTATATATTTTCAGATATCAATTCAATCCATTACTTAAAGTGGAACAAGTTATATTATTTATTGAAATTAAGGTCTATTCATGCATTATCTGTATATTCATAGAAACAGGGTACACCTCTTTTTACCCCCAATGCTAATTTATACGTCTTCAAAATACTGCTCCTAGAAATGGTGGAAGAAATAATCATGTCATCTGATCTACATACACATTTTATCACAGTAATATTCTGGAAACAAAATGCAAAGGTCCCACTTAGGATTGTACCAAAGTCTAAATGGAAAGTGAACATGGATTACTAACAACATCCATGTCCATGTTGCCTAATGCTCTCAAATGTCAATCCTATTGGTGACCTACATATTTGTTTCTTCCTAAGATTAGATATTCAATCTCAACCCTGTTGAAAATGTCTTATCCTATCACTCACTTTATACTTTGCCTGATTTCCTAATGTCTCTATTGATATCTGCTTTTCTACAAATTTTCCCCATTTCATCATTGTGTCTGATTTCTTCATATGTGCTGACATTTATATTCACTCACTGCCCGAAAAAAAATTGCTAAAGAACTTTTGTTACATATCCTATACTAACTCTACTTGCTAAACATAACGACTATCTTCTTAATCCTACCGACAATCCCTTTTGACTGGATGTTCTCTTCAGCATTCAATCATCCAAGGTTCAAGTTCCTCTGCCATTGTATATCGATTTATTTGAGAGATATGTGCACAATTCAAAGCTAAATATCCCAATCAACTGCCCAAAGCCCTTCTGGGATTCAAATCTTACTTTAATTTCTGTTTTCATACATATATTTAACCTCGATATTCTTATAAATATCACAGGTTCCCAATACAATTATTCATCCAGCAGAATGATTCCTAACCCAAATCGAACATGAAATTAACCCTAACCATACACTGTTCACTCAATCTAACTTTACAGAAGAGCAGAGACAGATTGTTCTTACAATACAGGAATGTAGGGGATGCTCCACCTGTTAAGAACCTCAAAGGTCCATGCAGAAATGATCCCTGGAGAAGATGTAGGCAGCAATGAAGGACCTGAGAGACAAAAAGTCATTTTCCATGCCAAACAACCTGGTCAGGATGAAGGGTTGTGTCTGAATCAGCCTCTCTCTTCTTAATGTAGAGAAGATGGACCAAACCAGGCTTGTGTGGAGAGCTGTTTCCGGGTGCCTAAGGTTGATATACCATTCTAAGTTGTGAAAGTGTCAAAGGAAGTAGGGGCAGCCTCCATCTCATGGGACCCTTGGAAGCAACTGTTAGGACAAAGTGGTTGCCAAGGCAGTGACCTCATTCAGTTCTTGAAGGAAGTGACCTACCTCACTTCCTTGTTGATGGAACTTTCTGAACTTGGGACCGAGGAAACCAAGCACCAGAGCCAGTCCCAGTCCCAGTCCAAGTGGTCTCATTTGTTTGGAATCACCAAGGACAGAGTCAGTCTTCTTGGTACTGACTGATGTGAGGATGGCCAAATGCCAGGAAAGATCTGAACACGGGCCTTTCCTGACTAAGTATGTAGTGGATCACCCCTGGCTCCTGACTGCTTCACAGAGTTGGACAAGGAGACCAGATCTGAGACAGGACAGACCATTAACGGGGAACATAGTATGGCAAACCTGTAAGAGGATACTCCGGATAACCACAGCCTTACTTTGGGGAAGGAGGTGTCTTTTTGAGTGTGGGTGTGTGGTTTTGTCTCTGTTCTGAGAATAGGTAGAAAAGGAGGTTTCTTTGGTTTGGAGTGAACTGTTTCTAATAAGTCGTTTTACATGGTGAGTGTTTCTATTTCTGTGTATCCCACTGTGTCCGTGGTTGTATACATTATAAAAGAGAATGCATCAATGCATGTGTCCTCTTTAGTAGAAAGCTTCCCAGTATTCATCCTGCCCATTTAATGAATGGAGCGTGGTTTCCATATCGATAGGCAACACCTACTACCTTTTTAAGTCCCTGTTTTCTTTCTGAATTCTGACAACTCTTCAGAATAGGCTCTTGGGTTTGTGTCCAAGATATGTACCACCTCCAATCTCTGTCACATGGCCATGTACTGGATATCTGAAGGGAATGGCCAACATCTCAGAAAACTCAGATATCAGTGTGACCAGAAAAGTCTCAGTGGAGAAACCCTGCTTTGGCTCTTTTGCTAACCTATTGTTCTGTTGCCCTGAATCTCAGGATGTCTTTCCCTCTGGCCACCCCTTTGGGAAGCATGAGGAAAACATTTTTTCAAAAGGAAATGAAGGGCATCACCTGTGGCTCTTTGCTTAATTGCTTTGAAAAAAGATGTGTCTGAATCAGCCTCTTGGCCCTGTGTGAGGCTGTGGCTTAGATTCTCAGCACCTGATGGATCAAAAGAAAGGTCCCATGTGTGCATCCAAAACCAAAATGGCAAATATTCACTCATTGTGAATGAATTCTTTTACCTTCCTCTGTTAGGATCCTGAATTCCATCAAGGGAGAATAGGAATCCTTTGGGCCAAATGAGTTCTTCAAATCTCTGCAGAGGGGCTTGGTATTTCTCATGACTCAAATTCACATAAAGAATCTAAATCACAGAGTCAGAAGGCCTCAAATTGAAAAAGCCGAGCAGTATTAATGGCAGGCCTATTTGATCACTCCTGGTTTACAGGAAGTGTGTCCAGGCCACCTTGATGTTAGACAAATGAGGGGAACAGGACCTTAATTTGGACACTGACTTGGGCTGTGGACCTCATTGAAAACTCCAGCCAGACGTTATAAGGAGTGTCTATATGGAAGAAGATGAGGACCATGTGGGAGTGTTTTGGTTTTAATTGTGGTCATTTGTGTGGCAGTTGGAAGAGATGACTGTTCCACTGGGCTTGAACTCTGGTGTGATTCCCCTTAGAGACTGAGTTCTTTAACTGACCTCAGAGAAGTATTGCCATGAATTGTGTTGGGATTTTAGGAGGCCACACATGAGAGTCGCCCTTGGAATCTGAGATCTAGGCCCAGGTTGGATTTCCACAGAACACTGGGAATTTCAGCCCGGATATTACATACAATTTTTCTTAAAGACTTGGCAGCCATATTTGAGTTTAAAACACACATGGACCTCACATTGTAGATCTCAATGGGCATGGCTTCATGTGACATTTTGGCCACCCTTAGGGAAACCATGCCTGTGAGAGTGCTCCAGTGCTTTCATTGAAATTAGCTTCTTCACCATTTAATGGTTCCTGAATTAATTGAAGCCCTCAGAGCCGCAAACTTCATCCGTGAAAAATGGCTAGAAAATTACCATGAAATTTTTGATATTTTCATGTTCAGCTGGCACTGAAAAAACTTGGGATGTCCTGTTTCTGATCCTGAGTATACCAGACACTGCCTTGATTGACTTTGTTTCATGAAAATGGTGTAGAACAGATATGCCAGTAAGTTGGAGCCTGGTGAGTAGTTGGCCTAGAGCAGTGGTATGCAATTGTCTGATAAAACATCTGTGTTGCGTCCATGTGGATCAGCCAGTGGCTTCCAAATGGCTTGTGACTGACATGTTGCAGCCAGCAGACCCATATATGTAAAGTCATCTTGTTATATGGAGAGGATTCACTGCAATGTTCAGAATCATATTGCTATTCTCAAGGGGGCAATCTACGTGGGATAGAACCTGGGTTGGTGCATTCTCCTGAAGACCCTGACTCACCACACCTTAAAGAACTCCCTCCACCACTCTGTCCCATTTTAACTCCTTGTGTTTCTTGAAGTAAATACCAAACTCCCAGCGGAGCAGCGAGAAACACCACGAAAAGTGGAGGATGACCAATTGGCTTCACAGTCCACACTGAAAGACACTTAGACCCCAGTGTCCATAGTTTACCTACAAAGAGAGAATTCAGCACCGCTGCCTCATGTTCATTGGATAATAAGAAACCATGTCCTCCAAGTAACATAGATGCAGACCCAGCTTTGATGGTCTCTCTACAAAGGAACTAAATCTCCTCAGAACATCAAATATTTCAAGTGCCCACCCTTAGAGGCAGTTTCTCAAAAAGCATTTAGGCCAGCAGAGCTGCATGTTTGTGGAATGTTTACCCTGTCCCTTACTTTTAGAATCTTCTCTACCACCTCCAAAGTTGTAAACTCCTGAGTATTCTCCATTCCAGATATATTCACAGATTTTCTAGCTCTTATCCTCTAATTGTGTCTTACTTGAGAAGAATGTAATGTCAAGGCATTGTTCTGGATGAAAGTGGGAAGATTTTTGTGTAGCACATATTTGCATACACATTGGATTCAATTTCCTATTTTCCATTAGAAATGCTGAATCCCTGAAACTAACATATACCCTATTAGACTCTGACTACTAATCCTAATATGATGGAGAAAAATAACACAAACAGAATAGAAATACAAGCAGTTTAGAGGAGGTATGTTTTATAGTTGGAGTTGCCTTTTGCATGGTATAGTGTAGCAGTTATAAATCTAGTCAATTATTTGTAGAAATAGTTCTCCATGCGTTTTTAAAGTTAACAAATAAGTGAATTCCTGTCCCCCTTTCTCTGTAGCCTATTCAGCACACGTATTTTTATATGCACATATAGAATCCTACCTGGTACCACACGTACATTCTTGTGAGGTGGCTGACGTGGCACATACAAATTGGAAGAAGAGATCACTCCTCCTAAACGCTGCTTGAACTGATAATTCAAATGTGAGTGAGCTTCCTAGTTGAACAAGATTATACATAAATCCATGTTCAGTAAAATGAATATATTTGGATCTGTGAATGATATACATTTCATGGTGAATTTCGTTTGGCATATATATTGCAATTTTTAATGTCTCTCTCTTTGTGTGTATATAAATATATATATATATATATATATATATATATATATATATATATACACTCTCAAGATTTTTCAAAACATGAAATATGTGTCTTAATACACACTTCCTAAATTCATTCATATTTATGTTGTGGATTTATAATCAACTTTTCACAAGATTATTCTCAGAAATATTCATCCACCTGAAATACGTATTTGTTTCTTTGTACTGTTTCCACCCCAGATATGCATTCACGGATTTTCAAACTCTTCTACTCTAATTGTGTCTTACTTGGGGTGAAGGTAATGTAAAGGCATTGTTCTGGATGAGAGTGGGAAGATAATTGTGTAGCATATATTTTATACACGTTGGATTCATTTTCCTATATTCCATTGAAAATACTGAATCCCTGACAATAACACATACCCTACTATACTTTGTCTACTAATCCAAATATGATGGATGAAAACAACCCAAACAGAATAGAAATACAAGCAGTTCAGAGGAGGCATGGGGTATAGTTGGACTTGCCATTTGCATGATAAATGGTAGGTGTTATAAATCTAGTCAATTTTTAATTGAAATAGTTCTCCATGTGTTGTTAAAGTTAACAAATATGTAAATTCCTCTCTGCCTTTCTCTGAAGCCTATTCAGCACATGTATTTTTATATGCTTATATAGAATACCTGGTATCACACGTTCATTTTTGTGAGGTGACTGACTTGGCAGATACAACTAGTGAGAAGAGATCACTCCTCTAAACGCTGTTGGAACTGAAAATTCAAACTATGGGTGAGCTTTCTAGTAGAACAACATTATACATAAATCCTTGTTCAGTAAAATAAATATTTTTGCATCTGTGGATGCTCTATATTTTATGATGAACTTCGATTGGCATATATATTCCTACATTTTAATGTCTGTGTGTGTGTTTTGTGTGTGTGTGTGTGTGTGTGTGTATATACATATATATAATTATATGTGTATATATATACACATATATATAATTATGAATATATATATATATATATATATATATATATATATATATATACACTGTCCTGATTTTTAAAATATGAAATATATGTATCTTAAATACACTCCCTAAGTTCATTCATGTTCAAAAATGTGGATTTATAATAAACTTTTCACAAAATTATTCTCAGAAATATTCATCCACCTGAAATACACATTTGTTTCATAGTTCTGAAAACTAACTTCAGTAAATGGTGCTTACAAATCCTAATATTTGTACAGTAACTGACCCAGATTAACATCAATCAAGTAGATTCGTATGGGACATGATGTGTATTCTGACGTTTATTTTCATTCAACACTGGTACATTACTATTGCTTCAGTTTTTACAAATCATAGGAAATATATATTTCATCCACAAGTTCACAAATTTATACGCATTTGTTTCACAATCACTTCCTGCTTCATAAAACATGTATTCCTCCAGGTTTTTTGACTGGTCTTTTCATGAGACTTCTTTCCAAACACATTATTTTCGATTACCATAATCACTTTTGAAGCAAAACTCACACACCCTTCATGTTAAACCATAAACTTAATGTGGCCATTAGATATTTCACTGGTTGGAATGAATGTTTGTATGTCAATATAAGATTTCCTGTATTTTTTCAGATATAATTTCAATCCATTATTTAAAGTCAGAACCAGATATATTATTTATTCACAGTATGGTCTATTCATGCAGTATCTCTATATGCACAGACAAAGGGTACACCTCTTTTTACCCCCATTACTAATTTATACGTCTTGAATATGTTGCTGCCAGAAATGGTGGAAGAAAGAGTCATGTCACCTGATCTACATGTACGTTTTATCACAGTAATATTCTGGACAAAAAAAGCAAAGGTCACACTTAAGATTGTAGCAAAGACTAAATGAAAAGTGAGCATGGATTACTAAACATCCATGTCCAGGTTGCCTAATGCTGTCAAATGTCAATCCTATTGGTCACTACATATTTGTTTCTTTCTTAGATTATATATTCAAACTCAACCCTGTTGAAAATATCTAATCCTATCACTCACTTTATACTTTGCCTGATTTCGTAATGTCTCTATTGATATCAGCTTTCCTAACTATTTTCCCCAGTTCATCATTGTGACAGTCTCTTCACTTGTGCTGACATTAACATTCACTGTCTACCGGAAACCCTATTGCTAAACAACATTTGGTCCAAATCCTATACTCACTCTTCTTTCTAAACCTACTGAGAATCTTCCGAATCCTACCAACTATCCCTTTTGACTGGAAGTTCTCTTCTACATTTAATCATCCATGCTACAAGGACCTAAGCCATTGTATATCGATTTACCTGACACATCAGTGCAGAACATAAATCAAAGCTACGTATCCCAATCAAGGGCCCAATGCCCTTTTGGGCTTCATATCTTAGCTAGATTTCTGTTTTCATACTTATATTTCACCTATATATTCTTGTAAATATCGCAGTTTCCCAATACCATTATTCATCGCGCAGAAAGATTCCTAATCCAAATCGAACCTGTTAGTTAACCTAACCATACACTGTTCAGTCAATTTAACTTTACAGAAGAGCAGGGATAGAGTTGGTCTTACAATACAGGAATATAGGGGATCTTCCACATGCTGAGAAACTCAAAGGTCCATGCAGAAATGATTCCTGGAGAAGTTGTAAGCAGCTATGTAGGACCTAAGAGAGCAAAAGTCATCCTCCATGGCAAACAACCTGGTCAGGATGAAGGGGTGTGTCTGAATCAGCTTCTCTCTTCTTAATGTAGAGAAGATGGACCAAACCAGGCCTGTGTGGAGAGCTGTTCCCAGGTGCCAATGGTTGATATACCAATCTAACTTGTGAAAGTGTCACAGGAAGTAGGGGCAGCCTCCATCTCATGGGACCCTTGAAAGCAATTGTTAGGACAAAGTGGTTGCCACGGCAGTAACCTCATTCAGTTCCTGAATGAAGTGACCTACCTCTCTTCCTTGATGACGGATCTCTCTGAACTTGGGATCCAGGAAGCCAGGCACCCAGAGTCAGTCCCAGTTTCTTTCCCAGTGGGCTCAGTTGTTTGGAATAACCAAGGACAGAGTAAGTCTTCCTTGGTACCTACTGATGTGAGGATTGCCAAATGCCAGGAGAGTTCTGAAAAGGGGAATTTCCTGAGAAAGCAGGTAGTGGCTCACCACTGGCTCCTGAAAACTTCACAGTGTTGGCCAAGGAGACCAGATCTGAGAAGGACAGGCCATTTCAAGGAAACATAATATGGCCCATCAGTCAGAGTACATTCCAATTAGTCACAGACCTACTTGAATAAAGGAGGTGTCGTTGTGGGTGTGGTTGTGATTTTGTGGTTTAGTCTCATGTTCTGAGAATAGGTAAGAAAGGCGGTTTGTTTGTTTTGGAGTGGACTGTTTATAGTAAGTCATTTGACAAGGCGATTGTTGGTATGCCTGTGTATCCCACTGTGTCCGTGGTTGTAGAGATTATAAAAGATAATGCATCAATGGATGTGTCCTGTCTAGTAGAAAGTTTGCCAACATTCATCCTGTCCAATTTATGAGTGGACTGCAGGTTGTTTAGGGACGGGCAACACCCACTATCTTCTGAAGTTCCTGTTTTCTTCCTGAATTCTGGCCACTCTCCAGAGTAGGCTCATGGTTTTCTGTCCAAGATATGTACCACCTCCAAGCTCTGTGACATGTCCATGTACTGGATAGCTGAATGGAATAGCAAGCATCTCAGAAAACTCAGATAACAGTGTGACAAAGAAAGTCTCAGTAGAGAAACCCTGCTTTGGGCCTTTTGCTTACCTATTTTTCTGTTGCTCTGAGTGCCAGGAAGGTCTTTGCCTCAGTCCTCCAATTTGTGAAGCCTTAAGAAAACAGTTTTCAAATGGAAATGAATGGGCATCACCTGTGTATCTTTGCTTAATTGCTTTGGAAAGGGATGTGTCTGAATCAGCCACTTGGCCCTGTGTGAGGCAGTGGCTTAGATTCTCAGCACCTGTTGGAACTAAAGAAAGATTCCATGTGTGCTTTCAAAACCAAAATGGCAAAAAGATCAGTCACTGTGTATGGAGTATCTTGCCTTACTCTGATAGGTTTCTGATCTCCATCAAGTGAGAATATGGATCCTTTGAGTCAAATGAGTTCTTCAAAGCCCTGGAGAGGCTAGCCCATATGAGCTTGGGTTTTTTCATTATTCCAAATCACATAAAGAATCTATACCTGACAGTCAGTAGGCCTCAAATTGGAGAAGCAGAGCAGTATTAAGGCCAGGCTTATTTTATCACTCCTGGTTCACAGGAATGGTGTCCAGGCCTAGCTGACTTTAAGCAAATAAGGGACAAGGGAGCTTGTTTTGGATACCGTCTTGTGCTGCACCCCTCATGGAAGCCTCCAGCCAGAGGTTATAATGAGTGTCTATATGGAAGAAGGTGAGGACCATGTGGGAGTGTTTTGGTTTTAATTGTGTTCATTTTTGTAGCAGTTGGAAGAAATGACTGGATCCACCAGGGCTGGAACTTTGGTATGATTCCCCTTAGAGACTGAGTTCTGAAACTGACCTCAGAGAAGTATTGTCATGAATTGTGTTGCGATTTTAGAATGCCACGCATGAGAGTTGCCCTTAGAAACTGAAATCTAGGCCAAGGGTGGCTTTCGACTGATCACTGGGAATCTCAGCCAGGATATCACATGATTTTATTCTGAAATACTTGACAGGCATAGTTGAAAGTCAAAACACAGATGGACCTCACATTGTAGACCTCAATGGGCTGGGCTTCATGTGACCGTTTGGCTACTCTTTGGGAAGCCTTGCCTTTGAGAGTTCTCCAGAGCATTCATTGAAATGAGGTTCCTCAACATTAAATGGTTCCTGAATGAATTGAAACCCACAGTTTCTCCAACTTCATCCTTGAAAAGTGGCTAGATAAACACCCTGAAATTTTTAAAACTCCCATGACCAGGTGGCACTGGAGAACCTTTGGATCTCCTGTTGCTGATCATGAGTGTACCAGACAGTGCCTTGATTGACTGGGTTTCATGAAAATGGTGAAGAACAGAGATGCCAGTAATTTGCACTGCTGAATAGTGGGCCCAGAGCAGTGGTGTGCAGGTGTGTGATAAAATATCTGAGGTGGGGCCGTGTGGATTTCCAATTGACTTCCAAATGCCTTTTGGCTGCCATGGTGCATCCAGCAGAACCTTACATGTTAAGGCATCTTATTATATGGAGAGGTTTCAAGGCAATGTTCAGAATCAGGTGGGTATGGTCAAGGAAAAAGCTATGTGAAATAGAAGCCTGGTTGGTGCATTCTCCTGCAGTTTCTGACCCACCACACGTGACAGAACTCCCTCCAGCACTGTGTTGCAGTTGAACTCCTTGTATTTCGTTAAGCAAATACCAAACTCCCAGTGCAGCACCAAGAAACACCACAAAAATGAAGGATGATAAAATGGCTTCACAGTCCACACAGGGAGACACTTAGCCCCCAATGGCCACAGTTTACCTACCAAGAGATAATTCAGCACTGCTGCCTCATGTTCATTGGAAAATAAGAAACCATGCTCTCCATTCACATAGATGCAGACCCAGCTTTGATGGTCTCACTAGAAAAGAAGCTAAACCTTCTGACAACAAAATATATTTAAAGTATCCAACCTCAGAGGCAGTTTCTCAAGAAGTCTTTAGGCCAGCAGAGCTCTATGTTTGTGGAGTGTTTACCTCTTAGACCAGGATGTAAGAAAAGAACACTGACTCCAATTAAAATCAAATTAAAGTAAGCTTATTATTTCCACTGGCTGGGCTGCCACTCCCTCCCAAAATTGCGAGAACAAGAGAGCAACCCCACCTTTACTACAGCCCAGGTTTGTAGCCCAGAAAGTTACACAAAAATGGGGTAACAGATAATAGAACTCTGACAAGCATCACACTAATGGGAGTTTACATTTTTTTTTTTGCTAGCCCCAACATCAAAATTTATGAGGACCATTAGAGCCTCAGAGAGGGTCATTGTCTGGCCACAAAAGGCCAATATTTATGAGGTGTGACAAAGTTTCAGAGAGGTCTGCTATCTGGTCAGAGAGCCATGCACGGGTGAGTTCAAGGCACGGGCAGTCATTCCAAGCAGGTTCAGAATTTGCAGTAATTTACAGTAAAGCCAAAATGATTTTTTCATGGCTTTGTTGCAAGATGGCTCCCAATTTTAATAAAAGGTAAGGTTGGGTGTATCATTCCCCCCTTTTCTTATGTGGCCCTTTGTAATCCTTGATAGGTTAGTGGAAAAGCACTGAGGAAATTTTAATCCCTCAGTTAACAGTCACCAAATTTTTAGAACTCACCGAAAACCAGTCTCCCTGATATTACCTGACTTAATTAATTACTTATATTGATAGTCTATTTATTTTTGGCTCCATTGGTGTAAGTTGAGAGTCGTCTCTCATTTTGGCTTTTTCTCAGCTGAGAAAGGGTGACATGAGTGTGCATGGCGTGAGGGACATGAGTTGCCTTTTTGAAGTCAGTTCTTTTTGAAGTCTTGTTGAGGAAGAACAGGTTGTAAAGTCATCTGGGGATTGGTTCTTCTATGAGAGAAACAAAAAACATGAGTATTGAATAAATGTTGCAGTAGCTGGATCATGTCACTGTATGAAGTACCCTCACTAGTCTTTAATATCCCCAATTATCAGGATTGTGAACTTAATATTTAACTTTTAGTGATACAGTTGTCCCTCCCCATAATATACAGTTTAATAATTTAATGTCATCTGATTTTGCAGAATCCTTTCACTAGTATGACCTCTGTGTTTAATAGAGAAACATTTAATTCTGTTACTCAGGGCTGGATAATTGTACTAGCAAACACCAAGCCTACCTGTGTAGGTTAGGAATATCTGTAGGCCTTAAACTAAAAACTTCTGCCTCTGGCAGCTCCTCTTGATAGTCTATTTTTATAGTTATCAGGCATTCCTCTCTGAGAATCCTTCTTTGTAGCCAACAGTTTTACTTATTTTGGGAGGCTAACATAAAGTGTATACCTTAAAATATTATTATTATTATTATTATTATTATTTAAAATGCCCAGGATTGGCTGTATTTTGGTTTTAACTGTCTTTGCTAAGTGTTTAAGATGAAGCAGTCAAACTGACTTTTGTTTCTATCTATTGTTAGCAGTCAGCTGAGCTTTTATGGGAGTCATTTTTTGGGAAACTTGAGAGCAGCTTCTCAGTTCTGCTAGTGCAATTTGAGCTATGTGGGTCCAGGTCTTGCTTGACCATGTGGCTTCCCTCAGAAGCATCAGGGATGTCTCCCTTTCCTGATGACTCACCTCTTTGTAGCAAATGCACTGATTGGCTTTCTGTTCTCCAGTGGTCTCATTAATCTCTCTGATCGGGAGGTTATGTGGCCCAGAGTTGCAAAGCTCATAGAGAAATCCCTTGTTCCCTGGATTCAGACTGACTCAGAGGGCAAGAGTCAAATATCGTTTTTTTTGGACCTTTTTATTTAACTTTAATTTTCAATCCTAATCTGAAACAACCAGCAAATGAATTTTAACAGCCATATATTAAGAGTACTGTGCTTTAATGTCTATAAGTTTATAATTATTTATATATTATTAATTGGGATCTTATTATTCTGTCTGTCTTGTAGTTGATGACTTATTATCTTAAATTAACCCATGTTGTGTTCTTAAAGCAACACTTCTGTAAAACACCAACAGGGAATCTTTAGATCACTTATAAGGAAATTAAAAAATAAAATTTTTTTAACAAGAGTAAAAATACTTAGTTCATGTAATAGCTACCCTGAATTTTTTGCGTGAGTTATATATCATATCATCTTTTTGAGATCCTAGTAATCTTGACAGAAAAAAAAATTTGAACATAACTTTAAATGAAATAAAATCTGACCTACTGCTTTCGTAGTCATTCTCACATGTAGTAAGATGGGACACAGAGTCTTATCTCAGGTAAGCAGGGGTCCTTATAAACCTTAAATGCTTTAGTTCTAAAGCTGATCTTTGTTTTTTAAATATCATTTTACAAAGTTTACATAAATTTTTTGAGGTCACATGAACATTAGCTCACACCATATGATATCACATTTAAAACATGAATTAAAGTACGGCTGAAAGATTTTAACCTTTACATAGATTAGGGTCTCATTAACTTAAAAATACATTTAAATTGTTCCACAATGTAAAAAGTAACATAAAACTTTACATATATTATTGATAACAGGTAAATAAATCCCCAATATATATTTTATTTACCATACAACTTCAGAACACCTGCTTGATATAATGCTCTTTTAAAGTTTCTACCTTATAGAGTTTTATAACTGGAAGATATGAGCACATTAATAGCATCACAATTACATTGATGTTTCTACATTAACCAAGTTTAGCTTTTCAAGAAATGGCAGTACAGTGCTCTAAAATAACAGTTCTTAATTAAACAGTTGTTTAATTTTTATGGTTGCCTGCTCTAGAAAATTTAAATCTTAATAAACTAAATGTTATGGGTAAACTTATGTTTAAGAAATTTTTGTCTCTTTAACACATGACTGATTTTTACAATCTTATACAGACTTTAGTACAAACTTATACAGACCTTAGTATATCAATCAGATATCAAACAAAAGTATTCATGAATGAGTAATCCCATATCAAATTTACTTTACTTATTTATCAAAATATTAGACAAATGTTTTGAACAGTGTAAGCCATTTTTTTGATTGAAAGAAAAGTCCTGGAACATAGGCATATTAGACCTTTTGTAGACATTAATACTTTATTAGATTTTTGAACACCTAGAAAAACTTGTAAGCTTAAATTTAAAGAAATTTATATTTATCAGTTTACCCAATTTAAATTGAAACATTTAAATCACGTGAATTAAAGATCTTTGGGTCCACTTTTTAAAATTGTTTTTATGAGTGCTTTTTAATATGAGTGCTCCTTATATATGTTAATTTGTGTATCATATATATGATATACGGACATATGTATACATATATAGACATACAACACATAACAAATTGTGCACACATAATAAAAGTGAAGGCCTTGTAGCTTTTCACAGGTGAAATCTCCACTGCAATGATTTAAAAATTCCACAGTTGGTCAAAGATATTACTGATCAGAAAAACATTAACCTAGGTCTGTAGGAGCAAAATCATGAGCTCAAAAAATAAATAAAGAATCTAAGGAAAAAAATATGAGTCCTAGAAAAAATGACTGGCCAGTAATAAGTAAATACCATACAATTTACTTTTTTTTTTTCCTTAGGCCTCAAATAAGTCTCCTACTAAGCTTACAGGCTTCTTTCATTTGCATTTCAAAATAATCCCTGGCTGAGGTCTGTAAGAAGCAGGAAAAAATGGCTATTCTGAGCAGAAACCTTAGGCCTAAGGTATTTTAACCATTATTTTCAGGTTAGGATGTTGAAAATTATGATACAAGTTTAAGATACAATTCACAAAATTTTATATCTTTACAAGTTGTTTTGTCAACAGATATCATACTATGATTTAGTATCCTTGTCCAAATTAATGCACTGGTACACACAGTGACATTTTCCCAGGCTACCTAATTTAAAATTGGTGAAAAAAAGACTGAATGATTGGGAAGTTACTTGCCAACTTGGAAGTAGAGTTCTTTAGTTTTCCATCCTAAGTATTTATGTTCTCTGGCATGAATTATCTGAAACCATAAACTAAACAATTACCTAAACCCGACTTTTAACTGCAAGATTGTGAAATGCTTCAAAAACCCATTCAGATACCAGATTGGTACAATGAAACATCATCATTTAGACACAAATTCAGCTAAGATCATTTCCAAGAAACAATTTATAATATTAACACATTATTGCACATGTCTTAAAGGGCCAGAAAAAAGGCACAAGACAGGCAGAAATGAACTCCAGACAATGGCTGACAGACAGAACCCTTTAAAACAGAGCAAATAAGAGAAAAATCTCCTTCCCCAGTGGCACCACAGATGTCCCCACAAGGGGACCAAATGTTTTCACAGAGGAGCAACCTGAAATGTAAAATAAAGTGTCTCCATGGTCACTTTACTGCATTTAGTGTCCCCTTTTTGTTTTTCTCTTTTCTTAAGAAGACAGAGGCGGCATTATCCTTACAGTGCAGGGAACGAAGGAGGGAATTCCCTGAAGAAACAGGGCTTTGGCAGATGCTGGGAGATACTCAGTTCCTCATTCCCCAGCAGGCATTGCCATCTGCACTGGGTGTGCTCCAGGCAGCCAGCTAGGGGCTTCTCTCATTCTGCTTAACAAATGGTGGTAAAGTTCATCACAGTTACTTAAAACACAGTCCAAAGGGGTGTCAGGCTTACTTGCTTTGTTACCCATTTTCAAGTTCAATATCCTTAAGATTTTATCACAGAAATCACAAAACAAAATGCACAAAAACAAAAAAACAAAAAAACATATAGAACACAGAACAAAACACACACACACACACACAAAAAAAAAAAAAAAAAAAACAGAATCCCGGTGCCAAAACAGAAAAACAGAGGAGCAATTCAACGTCTTGCTAAAGCTCTGGGGTAGGAGCACGTGTGTGTCCCTCGGCACCTCTCTAACCTTGAAAGGAATTCCCTACAGAACGGAACAGAGGACAGAACGATTCTCATTACTGTCCTGGACAGGAGTGTATGTGAGCCTCCCCAGGCCACCTCTCTGTCATTAGAAGAGATCTCCCTTAAGCAGATATAAGATGTTATCAAGGTGCCACTTACCTATGGAGGCCTCCTCCACCAGGTGCTTGCTAATAGTTTCAGTGCGGTGGTTCACTGCAGTGCTCCCCAGACCGACGGCTCACACCAAGGCCTTGGAACATCTCAAGTTGTGCACCCCCTAGAGTGGCTCCCCAGCCCGTAGCCCTGGAGGGAAGGCCAGCTTCAGAATTTTCAGCAGTCTGCCCTTGTGATCTGGTCGGGCAGGGTCATCTCACTGGGGAACTCCAAAATGTTGGACTAGGATGCAAGAAAAGACCACTGACTCCAATTAAAATCAAATTAAGGCAAGCTTATTATTAAAACCGGCCAGGCTGCCTCTCCCTCCAAAAATGGCAGGAACAAGACAGCAACACCACCTTTCCTACAGCCCAGCTATATAGCCCAGAAAGTTACACAAAAAGGGGGTTACAGATAACAGAACTTTGAAAGCATCACACTAATGGTAGTTTACATTTTTTTTGCTGGCCCCAACATCAGAAATTATGAGGACCATTAGAGACTCAGAGAGGGTCGTTGTCTGGCCTGGGAAGGCCAATATTTATTAGGTGTCACTAATGTTTCAGAGAGCACTGTTATCTGGTCAGAGAGCCAGGCATGGATGAGTTCAAGGCACGGGCACGCATTCCAAGCAAGTTCAGAATTTGCAGTAATTTATAGTAAAGCCCAAATTATCTTTTCACGGCTTTCTGGCAAGATGGCTCCCAATTCTAATAAAAGATCAGGTTGGGTCTATCAAGCCTGTCCTTTACTTTTGGAAACTCCTCTACAACCTGCAAGGTTGTGAACTCCTGACCATTTTACATTCCAGATATGTATTCACAGATTTTCTAACTCTTGTCCTCCAACTGTGTTTTACTTGGGGTGAAGGTAATATCAAGGCATTGTTCTGGATGAGAGTGGGAAGATTTTTGTGTAGCACATATTTGCATACACATTTAGGAGATCACTAATCCTAAACACTGTTGGAACAGAAAATTCAATCTATGGGGGAGCTTCCAGCTGAACAACATTATACATAAATTCAAGTTCATTAAATAAATACTTTTGGATCAGTGGATGATATATATTTCAAGATGGATTTAAATTGGCATATATATTGCTACATTTTAATGTCCATGTGACTTTTGTGTTTATAATGTTTTGTGATTTATGTGGATTTATAATCAAATTTTCACAAGATTGTTCTCAGAAATATTCATCCAACTTAAATACATACTTTTTTCCTAGTACTGAAAAGTAACTTCAGTGAATGGTGCATAAAAATCCTAATATTTCTACAGTAACTGACCCAGATTAACATCAATGCAAGTAGATTCCTATGGGACATGATGTGTATTTTGATGTTCATTTTTATTCATCACCGGTACATCACTATTTCTGCAGTTTATGCACATTATATATAGTATGATATATAATGTTCAATCACTTCCTGCTTGAGAACACATGTATTCTTACAGGTTTCTTGACTATTCTTTTCATGAGACTTCTTTCCAAACACATTATTTTTGATTTCCATAATCACTTTTGAAACAAAACTCACACACCTTTCAGGATAAACCACAACCATAATATTACCATTAGATGTATAACTGGTTGCAGTGAATGATTGTATATCAATGTGAGATTTCTTTTATATTTTCAGATATCAATTCAATCCATTATTTAAAGTGGAACCAGTTATATTATTTATTCACATGATGGTCAATTGATGCATTATCAATATATTCTATGACACAGGGTATACCCCTTTGTACCCCCAATACTAATTTATATTTCTTCAAAATAGTGCTCCCAGAAATGGTGGAAGGAATACTCATGTCACCTGATCTACATATACATTTTATCACAATAATATTCTGGACACAAAATGCAAAGGTCACACTTATGATTTTACCAAAGCCTAAATAAAAAGTGAGCATGGATTAATAAAAAACATCCATGTCCTGGTTACCTAATGCTCTCAAAATTCAATCCAATCTGTGACAACATATTAGTTTCTGCCTAAGATTATATATTCAGACTCAAACCGTTGAAAATGTCTAAACAAATTACACACTTTATACTTTTACTGACTTCCTAATGTCTCTATTTATATCTGCTTTCCTACATATTTTCCCCAATTCGTCATTGTGCTGACATTTACATTCACTCTCTACCCGAAACCTTATTTGTAAAGAACTTTTGGTACAAATGCTATACTAACTCTTCTTTCTAAATCTACTGACTATCTTGCTAATCCTACAGACTATCCCTTTTTTATTGGATATTCTGTATGTTATTCAATCATCCAGTGTATAAGATCCTATTTCTTTGTATATCGATTTATCTGAGACATCTGTGCAGAATATAATTCAAAGCAAAGTATGCTACTCAAGGGCCCAATGTCCTACTTGGCTTCAAGTCTTCCCTAGATTTCTGTTTCCATACTTATATTTCACCTATATATTCTTGTAAATATCTCAGGTTCCCAATACCATTATTCATCCAGCAGAATGATTCCTAACCCAAATAGAACATGATATTAACACTAACCATACACTGTTCCCTCAATCTAACTTTACAGCAGTGCAGGGATAGAGTTGGTCTTACAATCCAGGAATATAGGGGATCTTCCACCTGCTGAGAATCTCAAAGATCCATGCAGAAATTATCCCTGAAGAAGATATAGAATGCTATGAAGGACCTGAGAGACCAAAAGTCATTTTCCATGGCAAATAACCTTGTCAGGATGAAGAGATGTGTCTGAATAAGCCTCTCGCATTTTAATGTAGACAAAATGGACAAAACCAAGCCTGTGTGGAGATCTCTCCCCCAGTACCTATGGTTGATATACCATTCTAACTTGTGAAAGTGTCATAGGAAGTAGGGGCAGCCTCCATCTCATGGGACCCTAGGAAGAAACTGTTAGGACAAAGTGTTTGCCAAGGCTGTGAGCTCATTCAGTTCATGAAGAAAGTGACCTTCCTCACTTCTTTGTGATGGAACTCTCTGAACTTGGGATCCCGGAAACCAGGCACCCAGGGCCAGGCCCAGTAACAGTCAGAGAGATCTCACTTGTTTGTATTTATCATGGAAAGAGTCAGTCTTTCTTGGTACCTACAGATGTGAAGATGGCCAAATGCCAGAAAAAATCTGAAGAGGTGTCTTTCCTGAGAAAGCAGGTAGTGGCGGCTCAAAGCTGGCTCCTGACAACTTCACAGAGTGGGCCAAGGAGTCCAGATTTGAGAACAGACAGGCCATTTCGGGTGAACAAAGAATGGCTCACCAGGCAGAGGACACTCTGGTTAGTAACAGACCTTCTTGGGGGAAGGAGGTGCATTTGTGGGAATGAGTGTGGGTTTGTGGTTTTGTCTCATGTTCTGAGAATACGTAGGAAAGTTGGTTTGTTTGTTTTGGAGTGGACTGTTTCTATTAAGTCATTTGACAAGGCAAGTGTTTCTATGTCTGTGTATCCCACTTTGTCCGTGGGTGTAGACATTACAAAAAAAAATGCATCAATGGATGTGTCCTGTCTAGGAGAAAGCTTCCCAACATTCACGCTGCCCAATTTATAAAAGGACAGTGGATTGCCTTATTTGTGGGCAAGACCTGCAATCTTCCTAAGTTCCTGTTTTCTTCCTGAATTCTGGCCACTCTCCAGAATAGGCTCATGATTTTGTGACCAAGATAGGTACCACCTCCAAGCTCTGTGACTTGGCCATGTACTGGATAGCTGAAGGGAATGGCAAGAATCTCAGAAAACTCAGATATCAGTGTTACCAGGAAAAGTCTCAGTGGAGAAACCCTGCTTTGGGACTTTTGCTTACCTATTGTTCTATAGCACTAAATGTCAGGAAGGTCTTTGCCAAGGCCACCCCGTTGTGAAGCCTGAATAAAACAGTTCTCTAATGCAAATGAATGGGCATCACCTGTCCCTCTTTGAGTAATTGATTTCGAAAGGGATGTGTCTGAATCAGCCTGTTGGCCCTGTGTGAGGCTGTGGCTTAGATTCTCAGCACCTGATGGATCTAAAGAAAGATGCCATGTGTGCATCCAAAACCAAAATGGCCAAAAGAGCATTCATTATGGATGAAGTCTCTCGCCTTCCTCTGCAAGTTTCCTGACCTCCATAAGGTGAGAATAGGAATCCTTTGGGTCAAATGAGTTCTTCAAAGCCCTTCAGAGTCTAGCCCATTGGTGCTTGGGTTTTCTCATGACCCCAATCCACATGAAGAATCTAAACCCCACAGTCAGTAGGCCTCAAATTGGAGAAGTGGAACAGTAATAATGGTAGGCCTATTTGATCACTCCTGGTTCACAGGAAGGGTTTCCAGGCCACCCTGACTTTAGGCAAATGACGGGCAAGGGAGTTTATTTTGGACACTGTCTTGTCCAGCGCCAATCATAGAAACCTCCAGCTAGAGGTTATGATGAGTGTCTATGTGGAAAAGATGAGGGCCATATGGGAGTGTTTTCGTTTAAATTTTGGTCATTTGTGTGGCGATTGGAAGAAATCACTGGGTCCACCTGGGCTTGAACTCTGGTGTGAATCCACATAGAGACTGAGTTCTGGAACTGACCTCAGAGAAGAATTGCCATGAGTTTTGTTGGGATTTTAGGAAGCCACGCATGAAAGTAGCCCTTATAAACTTAGATCAAGGCCACAGAGCACTGGGAATCTCAGCCAAGATAATCCATGATTTTCTTCTTAAAGTCTTGGCAGCCATAGTTGAGAGTTAAAACACACATGTACCTCACATTGTAGACTTCAATTGGACTGCCTTCATGTGACCTTTTGTCCACTCTTTGGGAGGCCTTGCCTATGAGAGTTCTCCAGAGTTTCATTGAAATGAGCTTCCTCAACATTTAATGGTTTTTGAAACCCAAAGTTCCTCCAACTTCATCCTCGAAAAATGGCTAGATAAACACCATGAAATTTTTGAAATTCCCATGACCAGGTGGCACTGGAGAATCTTTGGATGTCCTATTGCTGATCATGAGTGTATCAGACAGTGCCTTGACAGACTGGGTTTCATGAAAATTGTGTAGAACAGAGATGCCAGTAAGTTGGAACCTGCAAATTAGTGGGCCTAGAGCAGTGGTGTGAAGGTGTGTGATAAAACATGTGTGGTGGGGCTATGTGGATCTGCCATTTGCTTCCAAATGGCTTGTGACTGACATGGTACAGCCAGCAGAACCTTCCATGTAAAGGCATCTTTTTATATAGGGAGATTTCAAGGCAATGTTCAGAATCAGGTTGCTATGGACAAAGGGGCAACCCATGTGGGATAAAATCCTGGTTGGTGCATTCACATGCAGACCGTGAGCTCCACATGTGACAGAACTCCCTCCAGCACTGTGTCCCAGTTGATCTCCTTGTATTTCATGAAGAAAATACCAAAGTCCCAGTGCAGCAGCAAGAACCACCACGAAAAGTGGAGGAGGACCAAATGGCTTCACAGTTCACACGGTGAGTCACTTAGCTCTCAGTGGCCATAGTTTAACTACAAAGAGAGTATTCGCACTGCTGCCTCATGTTCATTGGAAAATTAGAAACAATGTCCTCCAGGTCACATAGATGCAGACCCAGCTTTGATGGTCTCACTAGAAAGTAAGCTAAAGCTACTGACAACAACATATATTTCAAGTGCCCAACCTCAGAGGCAGTTTATCAAGAAGTCTTTAGGCCAGCAGAGCTCCATGTTTGTGGAGTGTTTACCATGTGCCTTACTTTTGGAAACTGCTCTACCACTTCCAAGGTTGTGAACTCCTGAGTATATTCCATTCCACATATGCATTCACAGATTTTCTAACTTTTCTCCTCTAATTGTGTCTTACTTGGGACGAAGTTAATGTCAAGGCATTGTTGTGGATGAGAGTGGGAAGATTTTTGTGTAGCACATATATGCATACACATTAGATTCATTTTCCAATTTTCCATTCAAAATACTTAATCCCTGAGAGTAACTCATAAACTACTAGACTCTGACTGCTAATCCTAATATGATGGAGAAAACTAACCCAAACAGAATAGAAATACAAGCAGTTCAAAAAAGGCATGGTGTATAGTTGGACTTGCCATTTGCATTATGAAGGGTAGGTGTTATAAATCTAGTTAATTTTTAATTGAAATAGTTCTCCTTGTGTTTTTAAAGTTAATAAATATATAAATTCCTGTCTCCCTTTCTCTGTAGCCTATTCAGAACATGTAATTTTATATGCACATATAGAATCCTACCTGGTATCACATGTACATTCTTGTGAGGTGGCTGACTTGGCAGATACAAATTATGAGAAGAGATCACTCCTCCTAAACCCTGTTGGATCTTAAAATTCAACCTATGGGTGAGCTTCCTAGTTGAACAACATTAAACATAAATCCATGTTCAGTAAAAGAAATATTTTTGCATCTGTGGATGATATATATTTCATGATAAATTTCGATTGGCATATATATTGGTAATTTAATGTCTCTGCGTGTGTTTTTTTGTATATATATATATATATATATATATATATATATATATATATATATATATTCTCCAGATTTTTCAAAATATGAAATATATGTGTCTTATATACACTCCCTAAATTCATTCATGTTCATGTATATGGATTAATAATCAAGTATTCACAAGATTATTCTCAGAAATATTCATCCACATGAAATACATATTTGTTTCCAGTACTGAAAACTAACTTCAGTTAATGTTGTATACAAATACTAATATTTGTACAGTAACTGACCCAGTTTAACATCAATGCAAGTAGATTACTATGGGACATGATGTGTATTTTGACGTTCATTTTTATTCAACACTGGTACATTACTATTTCTTCAATTTATGCACATCATAGGATATATATTTCATCCACAAATTAGCAAACTTATAGGCATTTGTTTCACTTTCAATAACTTCCTGCTTCAGAACACATGGATTCCTCCAGGTTTCTTGTCTGGTCTTTTCATGAGACTTCTTTCCAAACACATTATTTTTAACTTTCATAATCAGTTTTGAAGCAAAACTCACACACTTTTCATGACAAACCATAATCCTAATATAACGTTTAGATGTATAACTGGTTGGAATGAATGTATGTGTATCAATATAAGATTTCCTGTATATTTTCAGATATCAATTGAATCCATTATTAAATTTGGAACCCATTTTATTATTTATTCACAGTATTGCCTATTCATGCATTATCTCTATATTCATATCACAGGGTACACCTATTTGTACCCCCAATATTAATTTGTACATTTGGACACAGAAGCAATGGTCACACTTATTATTTTACCAATGTAAATGTCAGGCGAGCATCGGAGGAAGAGACTACCAGGGACTGTCTAATGCAACAGCCAAAAGTTTATGGGGGTCCAGCATGCTGGGGCTCAGAGCTCCCTTGAATAGAGGAGAGAGCCCTGAGAAAGCTTAAGCAGAGCTTATATACTTTCCTTGGAGAGGGCAGGGAGGGAAGATTATTGATGGGTCAGGGCGAGTGGGTAGTTTGCGTGCAAATGGGTGAGGGAGTACATTCTGCAGTTTTGCAGTTGGTACAGCACATTCAGGGAACAAGATTAGCAAACAGTTCTCAAGATATCAACAGTGTTTTGTTAAGCATACCGTAAAACTGGAAGTGACAATTACCTATTTTATTTACCTTTCATTCCCCACTTTCTTTTGGTTACATTAAATCATAATAGTGATCATTGGGGATGTCACATTTTATGTCTGCTAGTGTGGTATATTGATTTCTGATTACCATAAGTTTAACTTGTCCAATTTGAGCTTGGAGAAAGGAAACTACACGGTTGAGCAAACAGAGTCCTACAGTTAGCAATAATGTGAGGATTATTAAGGGACCGGCCAGGGCTGATAAAAGCGTAGTTAACCAGGGGGACTCTGTGAACCAAGACTCAAACCACCCTTTTTGGGCCTCTCTCTCTTGTTGATGGTCTTCAATGCGTCTTCTTAATTTAATCATAGATTCTTTTACAACTCCAGTATGGTAGGCATAATAACAACATTCTTCCCTCAATGCAGGACAAAGGCCCCTTCTATCATGAAGAGGAGGTCGAACCCTCGCCTGTTCTGTAAAACAACTTCAGAGAGAGAGGTTAAAGATTCTTGTAAAGCTGTGATGGTGGTTTTTTAATATCTTTAAGTTTTGGTGTATTGCTGCTTCTAATTGGGTCATTTGTTGTGTCCCATGGATTAGGGCAGTGGTACCTGTGCCCACCTCTGCAGCAACTACTATTCCTCATAGGATGGCTAAAGTGAAAGATACAGGTTGCCAGCAGAACCGGGTTTTATGCCCCCCTATTTGAAATTTAAATGATCCTGCCTCATGATAGAGCACTCAGGGAAACATCTGCACCATTACATAATTAATCACATCTGTTGATAATTCTATGAATAAACAATGTTTAAGTATATAGAATTATACTGTTGTAGGTATGGACAAGGCAAGGCACCTAAGATAGCACCGAAGACAGGGAAACAGTCCTATTTGGTTGCAACCGGATATAGAGGGCATTGCTTCTATTGTAATCAATTAATCCCCTGAATCCCAAGTTTAGGTAGTTTCAGAATTTTGTACCCAACATGTAAGAGAAAAGACTCAGAAATTTACAGTCTGCAGAAGTTCACAAAAAGCAGTTTTTGGTTCTGTTTTTATTTTCCTCTTCTCTGGGAAAGATAACTTTTTAAGGACATCTGGGAGGGGGAGAGCTTTTTTCTTCTCTTTTATTTTCTCCCTGCCAGCTGTTACCATGGAGCCCAGTTGGTAACTTCTTTATCTTGGAAATGTAGCCATCTCTGGAAGCCTCAGCTCAAGGCCAGAGGCCTTGTTCACATATTTTGTGAAAAACTAGTAAGGGGGTGTCTAGCTTAGAAGTGCTGATTTTTCCAGCCAGTGGCCAAGTATAACAGAGCAACACGAAAAGAGGAAGTTTATGTACACTGAACTCTTTTATAGGGACTTTGTTGCTGAAAGTCCTAAAGTCAGCCACGATGAAGACTTCTGGAGAAGGCCATTTAAGATTTTTCTGTGAGCCTGGTACAGAGGGGAAGACGGGGAAGGCGGGGGGTGAGAGCAGTTCTGTGGTTCTGAGAATGAGGAAAAAGAGATATAAAAGAATAATGGGAAAAGGGTTTGGGATTTTCCTGGCAACAAAACGTGAGCAGTAGAACAGGTAGAGCAGATGGGAAGACAGGAGTGAGTATCCCAAAAAGCCTGTGAGGGACATTAAATTCTTAGTAACCTGTTTTTAGTGATGACAAAGCAACTTTAAAGGCCATTTTCATTACAACTTGGATAGGCGTCTGAGGGCACTCCTCAGCTGGTTTGAGCTTTGGGTTAGCTGGTAAGAGGACCTGGTGGGACCCGGTGTGGGCACTGACAGGAGAAGAGAGGAGTGAGTGGGTGGAAGGGTACCTCAGTACCTGCTACCTCAGCAAGGGGGCAATGGTCTGAGAACCAGCGGAGGTTTGGGTTTTTGATCTAGTAATTGGAGGGGAGAAATCAGGTTGTTGATGTGAGAGTGACAGCAGAGAGTCTGGAGCAGAAGAATCTATTGGAGAAACATGGTTCATGATGTGAGCAAAGGAGGGAAAAGGCATACACATAGGGGAATTTTCTTCCATCCTTTTGAGCACTTGCCGAAGTTGAAAAAGTCACACAGAATTTGAGGATCTAGACACCCCTCTGTGGGCCATCGGTTTTGGTTGTCTAATTGGTAATATGGCCAATGCTGTGAACTGAATTTGATGAGGAGTTTGGGTTCCTCCAGGCAGCCCCTGTATGCTCACATCCCCATGACTTACGGAAGAAGACGGCTTTTCCCCCACACAGCCGTGGTTGTTTGTGGCTTTGATAGTCCACCGGGCAAACATAGTAATCTAGGCTAGCCAACCTGCATCAGGCTTGCATGTCCCTACATCCATAATGTTTGTTTCCATTATCTATGGTACGGAAGAAATTTAATGGAATTTTAATGGGATCCTCTTCATCAGAGATATCCCAATTGGAAAGACGTATACTCAGCTGACAAATATCTGGGTGGAGAGATGGCCACCAGGTCCCTAAGGGGGCTGTCTGCAAGACAGACCATACTTCTTGTCTAATAGGATTTGTGATCAGCCATCGCTGCTGAATGGGCTGATGATGGTTAGGACTAGTGGTGGCCAAGGGGAGAGTCTATAGCCTTATCCACATGGACAATATGCAATTTGAAAGGGTTACCAGTCTTTTCCACTTTCAAGCCAGAGTCTGGACAGGGCGCAGCCTTGAGATGAGAATTAGGATCCAGGAAGTGATTCCGTCTACCTTTACCACTGTAGGTTTTATAAGTAGCACCTGGTATGGTCCTGTCCATCGGGGTTCCAGGGATGACACCTGAAGTCATCTTATGTAGACGAAGTCTCTTATTTGATATCGATGTGGAGTCTCCTCTTCACCAGGTTGGTAGGCAGTGGCCAGCTGGTTTGACAGGTATCGCTGAGTTCTTTCAAGAGCTTTAAGTTTGTCAAGCAAGGGGGTGTGGAAGGGATCGGTAGGTCTTAGAGTTGGGGTTAGGTCCTTACTGGAGGAGGGGCCCCATAGAGAATTTCATAGGAGGTGAGGTTACTCAAAGAAACAGAGGGAGTATTTCTTGCATGAAACAGTGCATAAGGCAGGAGCATAGTCCAACCTTTGATGTCCGCTCTAAGCTTAATTTCGTTATGGTCTCTTTAATGGTTCTATTAATTTTTTTTAACCTGTCCTGAGCTCTGGGGTCTATAAGCACAATGTAACTTCCAATTTATTCCCAGGGTCCTGGCTAACCCCTTACTTACCTGGGCCATGAACGCCGGTCCATTATCAGACAATATACCCTTAGGTAGGCCGTATCATGGAAAAATATCTTTCAGGATTTTTTACCACCATTTGTGCCTTTTTTTGTGTGGAAGGCTTCAATCCATCCTGAAAATATATCTACAAACACTAGGAGATATTGAAGTCCATACCTCGCTGGCTTAATTTCAGTAAAGTCCACTTCCCAGAATTGTCCTGGTCTGGTTGTTCATAGGTGCTTTTTTGCAGGAAGCTTGGAAGGGTAAGCATTAACCTATTGACAGAACGGACAGGGTTTTGTTACCCGTTCAGTTATGTCCTTTCGCTGTGAGTCGGTTAGTGGAAAACTCTGTTCTTGATCCTTCAGGAATGCCTGCAGTTCCTTTGAACCAAGGTGTGTGAATTGATGTACATTTTTAACGTAGTGTAGGGATTTCTGAAATTGCAGGCTTGGCTCAGTGAACTTGAGGAGTTCAGTGCCAGTGTTGTTAGATGTTATCAAAAGCTTGCTGGTGCTCAGGGGTCCATTGGAATTGGGCATCTCCCTTTAACAGCGGGTATAAAGGAGAAGTTAAGGACGCAAACACAGGAATCCATAACCTGCAAAACCCAGTAGTCCCAAGAAACTCTCTGTGTTGTCTGCTGCTGGGGGGGGGGGTGTATCTGCACATCCGTTTGTTTTCTGGGCTCAGTGAGCCATCGTTTACCACCCCTAAGGGAATAGCCCAGGAAGACTACTTCTTGCTGGCAAATTTGGGGTTTTTTGGAAGAAGCTCTATACCCGAGTTGAGCAAGCTTATATAATAGTGCTTGGTTCCCAGACTCACAGTTTTCCTTGGTGTTGGCTGCAGTAGCAGGTCATCCACGTATTGAAGCTGGGTGACTTCAGGGTGCATAGTTCTGAAGTTGTTGACATCTCTGTGGAGGGATTCATCAAAGAGAGTGGGGGAGTTTTTGAACCCCTGTGGGAGTCCAGTCCATGTTAATTTACCATACGTTCTGGTTTCTGGGTCTACCCACTCAAAAGCAAACAGCAACTGACTGTCTTTATGCAGAGGCATGCAATAGATAGCATCTTTATGTCCATACCATTTCTACTCAGGGTTCAGAGTGATAAGCAGATTGTACGAATTATTTACCATGGGGTGAATGTCCTGCACTCTGTTGTTGATCTCTCTTAGGTCTTGTATGGGGGATAGTCCCCAGTTCCTGGATTTTTTACCGGTAGCAGGGGAATGTTACAGGCTGATTGACCGGGCCTTAGGACCCTAAGGCCAGATATTTCTGAATATGGGGCCTTATCCCATCTTTACCTTTTTTGCTCAGAGGATGTTGTTTGACATTGATTGGGGAGGCTGAGGTTTTTAACTCCACTGTTCTTGGAGGTTGTTTCATGGCTAGGCCTAACCCAACAATTTTGCCCAGGCATCTGGGTAATCTGTTATCCATTTCTGGGGTAGCTTGCCTGTTTGATCAGTCTTGGGGTGTGTGAAAAGTGGATGTTCATCTTCGACTGACATTTATAAAGCCATGACTATAGGAGTTTTTAATGAAGGATTTAGAAATTTCATTTTGGGGCCTTCGGGGTTAAAAGTTGTTTTGGCCCGGAGCTTACTGAGCAGATCTCTGCCCATCAATGGGGCCAGGCATTCTGGGATTACTAGGAAGGAATGTTGGATTTTGTCTTTCCCCATGTCCATGGTCCTCTTAGTTGTCTAAGTCTGATATTTACTGCTGTTAGCCCTTTGAAGTAGAGATCTTTTATTTGATAGAGGGCCCAGTGGGGCCTTAAGGGCTGAGTATACTGCTGCTGTATCCACTTCAAAGTTTATGGGGTCCCCTTCACTTCAAAAGTTACCCTGAGCTCGGGGAAGGGATCTGAGCCCCGACATTCTTAGTCAACCTCCAGAGTCAGAAAGGCTGTCTGGCGTGGCTTTCTCTTTCTAGGGCACTCTTTGCCTCAGTGTCCTTTTTCTTTACAGTAGGCACATTGATCTGAGGCCAAGGGTGGCCTCTGGAGGGGACCCAGGTATCACTTCTTGTCTCCCTGTTTCTTAATTTCTGGCCTATTTATTGTTGTGACCAGGACATTAGTTAATACCTTAATCTGTCTTTTTCATCTCTCATCCTCCCTTTGCTCCCTTTCGTTCTCTCTGTTTCTCTCTTATAGGATACTTTCTCGGCTACTCTGACTAAATCTCTCAAAGTCATATCTTGTAATCCATCTAAGTATTGTAACTTTCTTTTAATATCCAGATCAGCTTGCCCAATGAAGGCCATCATGGCATATGCCTTTTGATCCTCTGCCTGAAGATCGAAAGGAGTATATCTCCTATATGCCTCCATAATTCTCTCTAGAAACATAGAGGGATGTTCATCAGGCCCTTGAATAATCTCTCTTACCTTGGCCAAATTATTTGGTTGCCTAGCGGCCGGTTGGAAACCCACTATTAGGGCCCGGCAATAAGTGGACAGATGCTCCCTACCTTCAAAGGTGTCGGGGTCCCAGTTGGGTAAGTTCAAGGGGAAGCCGGCTTTGATTATGTTGGGAAGTTGTGTTGGTCACCCATCTGGTCCGAGGATATTTTTTTTTCTAGCTTCCAGGAAGTTTCTCTCTCATTCCTCTGTCATGAAGAGAATCCCTAGGATTTGTTGGCAGTCATCCCAAGTAGGCAGGTTTGAAAACGGCAGGGAGTTCTTTGAGTTCTTTTTGCCAGGCCAGCTTCCTCCAGGGAAGGAGGGGCTGTGTGTGTGACAAGGGGGAGTCATTTGGTGGGCGCTGGGCTGGCCTAGCTTCCTCCAGTGGCGGAGAGGCTGAGTCAGAAGCAGGGGAATCACTTAGAGGTTGTTGGGGGTTGGTGGACGAGGGCAGCGGATAAGAAGGCGAGGAGAGTCCAGTAGAGTCTTGAGACTCAGGGAGAAGAGAGGGTGGAGGAGGAGGAGCAGAGGGTTTGAGAGATAGATTCATGGTGGAAGGAGTAGGAGCGGGGTCAGAGACAAGGAAAAGCTTCACCCATGGAGGAGGAGATTTGCAGAGGTCCTGCAAAGTTGAGATATATGGCTGTTGATCTGGATGTCCATGTGGCCCCGGTTGAAATACAAAATCTCTGACTTTTCGAATTAGTGGGACGTAGATGTTTCTAGGGGCTATCCAACTCCAAAGGTGGGTCATTATGAGGCACAGAGGGTCTGCCAGGTCCAGCGATTTACTGAAAAAGAAAGATTCTGGGCCCTTAAGCGGACTTTGTTCCAGTGATCAAGGGTCAGGAAGAGAGGTTTGAAGTTCTCTGTCCCAAAATGAGAGATACACAAACAGTGAAAGCAACGACACACTACAATGACAAGACAAGACAATAAAGTCAGGCATTGGACGTCCAATACTGAGGCCAGGCCTGAGTAGCCGGCAAAACCTGATGGGCTGGCAATACCGAATCCGAAGCAAAATATCACTGAGTCAAGGAGACTATTGTTCCTCGATTTCCTGAGTCCTCTGGGGCATCCCCCAGGGACGTGGCCTGTGGCTCTGTGACACGTATGTCAGCCTCTGTCAGAGAGAGCTCACGCTCATCACCCATAGCCATTTTGCCAAGCCCTAACCTGAAACCTAAAACCAAAAAGAGTTCCCTTACTTACCCTGAAAAGAGCCCCTTGGGGATCTTTCATCCGCCGCTGTCGGATCTTGCTGGTGCCTCCAGATGTAAAGGTCGGGCAAGCATCGGAGGAAGAGACCACCAAGAGAATGTCTCCTTCAACAGTAAATGGTTTATTATGGGTTCAGCATTCTGGGGCTCAGAGCTCACTTGAATAGAGCAGAGAGCAATGAGAACAGCTTAAGCAGAGCTTATATACTTTCCTTGGAGAGGGCAGGGAGGGAAGTTTATTGATGGGTCAGGGCAAGTGGGTGGTTTGCGTGCAAACGGGTGAGGGTATACATTTGCAGTTTGGCAGTTGGGGACAGCACATTCTGGAAACAAGATTAGCAAACAGTCCTCAAGACTTCAACAGTGTTTTGTTAAGCATACAGAAAAACAGTAAGTAACAAGTACCTATTTTATTAACCTTTCACCAAAGCCTAAATGGAAAGTGAGCATGGATTACTAAACACATCCATGTCCAGGTTGCCTAATGCTCTCAAATCAATCCTATTGGTGACTACATATTTGTTTCTTCTTAAGATAATATATTCAACCTCAACCCTGTTGAAAATGACTAATCCTATCAGTCACTTTATATTTTGTCTGATTTCCTAATGTCTATTGATATCTGCTTTCCTACATATTTTCCCCAGTTCATCATTGTGACTGACTCTTCACATGTGCTGACATTTACATTCACTCTCTATCCGAAACCCTATTGCTAAAGAACTTTTGGTCCAAATCCTATATTACTCTTTTTTCTAACATACCGACTATCTTCCTAATCCTAAAGACTATCCCTTTTTGACTGGATGATCACTTCGACAATCAATCATCCAAGGTACAAGGTCCTATGCCATTGTATATTGATTTATCTGAGACATCTTTGCAGAACATAATTCAAAGCTAAGTATCCCAATCAACAGCCCAATGCCCTTCCTGGATTCAAATCTTATCTAGATTTCTGTTTTCAAACTTATATTTCACCAATATATTCTTGTAAATATCGCAAGTTCCCAATACCATTATTCATTAAGCAGAATGATTCCTAACTCAAATCAAACATGTTATTAAGCCTAACCATACATTGTTCCCTCAAACTAACTTTACAGAAGAGCCGAGACAGAGTTTGTCTTACAATACAGTAATGTAGGGGATCTCCCACCTGCTGAGAACATCAAAGGACCATGCAGAAATTATACCCTTAAGAAGTTGCAGGCAGCTATGAAGGACCTAAGAGGGAAAAAGTCATATTCCATGGCAAACAACCGGGTCAGTATGAAGAGATGTGTTTGAATCAGCCTCTCCTTTCTTAATGTAGAGAACTGATCAAACCATGCCTGTGTGGAGAGCTGTTTCCAGGTGCCTATGGTTGATATACCATTCTAACTTGTGAAAGTGTCAAAGGAAGTAGGGGCAGCCTCCATTTCATGGGACATTTCGAAGCAACTGTTAGGACAAAGTGGTGGCCAAGGTAGTGACCTCATTCAGTTCCTGAAGGAAGTGACCTCACCTCTCTTCCTTGGTCATCAAAAACTCTGAAATTGTGATGCAGGAAGCCAGGCACCCAGAGCCAGTCCCAGTCCCAGTCCCAGTGGTCTCACTTGTTTGGATTTACCAAGGACAGAGTCAGTCTTCCTTAGTACCGACTGATATGAGGATTGTCAAATGGCAGAAGATCTCTGAAGAGGGGCCTTTCCTGAGAAAGCAGGTATTGGTTCACCGCTGGCTCCTGACAACTTCACAGAGTTGGCCAAGGAGACCAGATCTGAGAAAGGGCAGGCCATTTCAGGGGAACATAGTATGGCCCACCAGTTAGAGGACACTCCGGATAGTCACAGACCTACTTGGGTTAAGGAGGTGCCTTTGTGGGTATGGAGTGAGTTTGTGGTTTTCTCTCATGTTCTGAGAATAGGTGGGAAAGGCTGTTTGTTTGGGTTGGAGTGGCCTGTTTCTAGTAAGTCGTTTGACAAGGCTAGTGTTTCTATGTCTGAGTATCCCACTGTGTCCGTGGTTGTAGACATTAGAAAAGAGAAGGCATCAAAGGATGTGTCCTGTCTAGTAGAAAACTTCCCAGCATTCATCCTGCCTAATTAAAGAATGGACTGTGGTTTGCCTTATGGATGGGCAACACCTACTAAATTCCTAAGTTCCTGTTTTCTTCCTGAATTCTGGCCACTCTCCAGAATAGGCTCATGGTTTTGTTTCCAAGATATGTACCACCTCCAAGCTCTGAGACATGTCTATATACTTGATAGCTGTAGAGAATGGGAACATCTTAGAAAACTCAGATATCAGTGTGACCAGTAAATTTTCAGTGGAGAAATCCTGCTTTGGTTCATTTGCTTACCTATGGTTCTGTTGTCCTGAATGTCAGGAAGGTCTTTGCCTCAGGCCACCCCTTTGTGAAGCCTGAAGAAAACAATTTTCAAATGGAAATTAATGGGCATCACCTGTGGTTCTTTGCTTAATTGCTTGTAAAAGGATGTGTCTAAATCAGCCTCTTGGCCCTGTATGAGGTTGTGGCTTAGATTCTCAGCACATGATGGATCTAAGGATAGATTCCATGTGTGCAATCAAAACCAAAATGGCCAAAAATCTGTCATTGTTGATGAGTCTCTTGCCTTCCTCTGTTAGGATTCTGACCTCTGTCAAGTGAGAATAGGGATCCTTTAAGTCAAATGAGTTCTTTGAAGAACTGCAGAGGTGCTTGTGTTTTCTTGTGACTCCGAATCACTTAAAGAATCTATCCCTGAGAGTCAGTAGGACTCAAATTGAAGAAGCAGAGCAGTATTCATGGCAGGCCTATTGGATCACTCCAGGTTCACAGGAAGGGTGACGATGCCACCCTGACTTTAGGCAAATGAGGGGCAAGGAAGATTATTTTGGACACTCTCTTGGGATGCGTCCCACATGAAAAACTCTAGCCAGAGGTAATGATGAGTGTCTATATGGAAGAAGGTAAGGACCATGTGGGAGTGTTTTCGTTTTAATTGTAGTCATTCATGTGGCAGTTGGAAGAGATGACTGGATCCACCTGGGCTTGAACTCTGGTGTCATTCCCCTTAAACACTGAGTTCTGGATCAATCATCAAAGAAGTATTGCCATGAATTGTGTTGGGAATTTAGGAGGCCACACATGAGAGTCTCCGTTGGAAACTGAGATCTAGTCCTAGGGTGGCTTTCCACAGAGCACTGGGAATCTCAGCCAGGATATCACATTATTTTATTCTGAAAGACTTGGAAGCCATATTTGCTAGTCAAAACACACATGGACCTCAATTGTAGACCTCGATGGGCCTGGATTCATGTGACCTTTAGGCCACTCTTTGGGAAGCCTTGCCTGTGAGAGTTCTCCAAAGTTTTCACTGAAATGAGCTTCCTCACCATTGAATGATTCCTGAATGATTTGAAAGCCATAGTGCTTCCAACTTCATAATTGAAAATTTGCTAGATAAATACCATGAAATTTTTGAAATTCCAATGACCAGGTGGCAATGAAGAACCTTTGGATGTCCTGTTGCTGATCACGAGTGTACCAGACAGTGCCTTGATTGACTGGTTTTGATGAAAATGGTGTAAAACAGAGATCTCAGTAATTTGGATCCTGCTGAGTAGTGGGCCTAGAGCAGTGGTGAGCAAATGTGTGATAAAACATCTGAGGTGGGGCCATGTGGATCTGCCATTGGCTTCCAAATGGCTTGTGACTGACATGGTGCAGCCAGCAGACCCTTATATGTAAAGGCAACTTGTTATATGGAGAGGTTTCAGGGCAATGTTCAGAATCAGGTTGCTATGGTCAAGGGGGCATCCTATGTGGTATACAAGCCCTGTTGGTGCATTCTCCTGCAGACCCTGATCCACCACACGTGACAGAACTCGCTGCAGCACTGTGTCCCAGTTGAACTCCTTGTATTTCGTGAAGCAAATACCAAACTCCGAGTGCAGCAGGAAGAAACATTATGAAAAGTGGAGGATGATGAAATGGCTTCGCAGTCCAAATGGGGAGACACTTAGCCCCCAGTGGCCACAGATTACCTACAAAGCAAGAATTCAGCACTGCTGCTTCATGTTTATTGGAAAATTATAAACCATGTCCTCCAGATCACAGAGATGAAGACCCAGCTTTGATGGTCTCACTAGAAAGGAAGCTAAAGATCCTCACAAAAACATATATTTCAAGTGCCCAACCTAGAGGCAGTTTCTCCAGACGTCTTTAGGCAGGCAAATCTCCATGTTTGTAGAGTTTTTACACTGTCCCTTACTTTTGGAAACTCCTCTACAATCTCCAAGGTTGTGAACCCTAAGCATTTTCAATTTCAGATACGTATTCAAAGATTTTCTAACTCTTCTCCTCTAATTGTGTCTTACTTGGGGTGAAGGTAATGTCAAGGCATTGTTCTGAATGAGAGTGGGAAAATTTTTTTGTAGTACACATTTGCATACACATTGATCCATTTTCCAATTTTCCATTCGAAATACTGAATCCCTGACACTAACTCATACCCTACTAGACTCTGACTACTAATCCTAATATGATGGAGAAAAATACCCCAAAAGAATGAAAATACAAGCAGTTCAGAGGAAGCATGGTGTATAGTTGGACTTCCCTCTTGCATGAAAAAGGGTCGGTTTTATAAATCTACTCAATTTTTAATTGAAATAGTCCTCCATGTGTTTTTTTTTAAAGAGAGAGTGAGAGAGGAGAGAGAGAATTCTATAATATTTATTTTTTAGTTATCGGCGGACACAACATCTTTGTTTTCACGTGGTGCTGAGAATCGAACCCATGCCGCACGCATGCCAGGCGAGCACGCTACCACTTGAGCCACATCCCCAGCTCTCCATGCGTTTTTAAAGTTAACAAATATGTGAATTCCTGTCTCCCTTTCTCTGTAGCCTACTCAGCACTTGTACTTTTTATATGCACATATAGATTCCTACTTGGTATCACACGTATATTTTTATGAGTTGGCTGACTTGGCAGAAAAAATTGTAAGAAGAGATCAGTGCTCCTAAACGCTGTTGGAACTGAAAATTCAAACTATGGGTGAGCTTCCTATTAGAACAATATTATACATAAACCCATGTTTAGTAAAATAAATATTTTTGCTTCTGTGGATGATATATATTACATGATGAATTACGATTGGCATATATATATTGATACTTTTTAATGAATTTTTGTGGGTTTTTTTGTATATATATATATATATATATATATATATATATATATATATATATACACTCTACAGATTTTATAAAATATGAAATATATGTGTCTTATATACACTCCATAAATTCATTCATGTTCATGTATGTGGATTTATAATCAACATTTCACAAGATTATTCTCAGAAATAATCATCTACCTGAAATACATATTTGTTTCCCAGTGCTGAAGACTAACTTCAATCAATGGTGCTTACAAATCCTAATATTTCTGCAGTAACTGACCCAGTTTAACATCAATGCAAATAGATTCCTAGGGGACATGATGTCTATTTTGACGTTCATTTTAATTCAACACTGGTACATTACTATTTCTTCAGTTTTTGCACATCATAGGATATATATTTCATTCACAAGTTCACAAATTTATAGGAATTTGTTTCACTTTTAATCACTTTCTGCTTCAGAACACATGTATTCCTCCATATTACTTGACTGGTCTTTTCATGAGACTTCTTTCCAAACACATTATTTTCGATTTCCATAATCAATTTTGAAGCTAAACCCACACACTCTTCAAGATAAACCATAACATTAATATTACCATTAGATGTATAAGTGGTTGGAATGAATGTGTGTATATCAATATAAGATTTCCTGTACATTTTCACATTTCAATTCAATCCATTATTAAAGTTGGAACCAGGTATGTTATTTATTCACAGTATGGTCTATTAATGCATTATCTCTATATTCATAGACACAGTGTACACCTCTTTGTTCCCCCAATACTAATTTATACCTCTTCAAAACATTGCTCCCAGAAATGGTAGAAGAAATATTCATGTCACCTTATCTATCTCTATATGTGTGTGTGGATATATATATATATATATATATATATATATATATATATATATATATATATATATAAATATATATATATATATATTTCTTTTTTTTATCACAGTAATATTCTGGACACAAAAAACAAAGGTCACACTCATGATTGTATCAAAGCCTAAATGGAAAGTGAGCATGAATTACTAAAAACAACCATGTCCAGGTTGCCTAATGCTCTCAAATGTAAATCCTATTGGTGACTACATATTTGTTTCTTTCTAAGATTATATATTCAACTTCAAGGCTGTTGAAAATGTCTAATTCTATCACTCAGTTTATACTTTGCCTGATTTCCTTATATCTCTATTGATATCTGCTTTCCTACATATATTCCGCAGTTCATCATTGTGTCTGACACTTCACATATGCTGACATTTACATTCAATGTCTACCCGAGACCCTATTGCTAAAGAAATTTTGGTCTAAATCCTATACTCACTTTTATTTCTAAACCTACTGACTATCTTCCTAATCTCACTGATTATTGCTTTTTGACTCGATGTTCTCTTCGACAATTAATCATCCAAGGTATAAGGTCCTAAACCATTGTATTTCAGTTTATCGGAGACATATATGCAGAACATAATTCAAACCTAAGAATCCCACTCAAGGACCCAATGCCCTTCTGACTTTGAATCTTACCTAGATTTCTGTTTTCATACTTACATTTCACCTATATATTCTTGTAAATATCACAGGTTCCCAATACCATTATTCATGCAGCAGAGAGATTCCTAACCCAAATCAAACATGTTATTAACCCTAAACATACACTCTTCCCTCAATCTAACTTTACAAAAGAGGAGGGACAGAGTTAGTCTTACAATACAGGAATGTAGGGGATCTTCCACCTTCTGAGAACATCAAAGGTCCATGCAGAAATGATCCCTGGAGAAGATGTAGGCAGCTATGAAGGACCTGAGAGAGGAAAAGTCATCTTTTATGGTAAACAACCTGATCAGGATGAATGGATGTGTCTGAATCAACCTCTATCTTCTAAATGTAGAGAAGATGGACCAAATCAGGCCTGTGTGGAGAGCTCTTCCCAGGTGCCAATGGTTGATATACCATTCTGACTTGTGAAAGTGTGACAGAAAGTAGGGACAGACTCCATCTCATGGGACCCTTAGAAGTAACTGTTAGGACAAAGAGGTTGCCAAGGCAGTGACCTCATTCAGTTCCTGAAGGAAGTGACCTCACTTCACTTCCTTGGTGATGGAACTCTCTGAACTTGGGATCCAGGAAGAGAGGCACCCAGAGCCAGTTGCAGTCCCAGTCCCTGTGGTCTCACTTGTTTCAATTTACCAAGGACAGAGTCAGTCTTTCTTAGTACCAACAGATGTGAGGATGGCCAAATGCCAGGAAAGCTCTGAAGAAAGGCCTTTCCTGAGAAAGCAGGTATTGGTTCACCGCTGGCTCCTGACAACTGCACAGAGTTGGCCAAGGAGACCAGATTTGAGATACAACAGGCCATTTTTGGCGAATATAGTATGGCCCACCATTCAGAGGACACTCCACAAAGGAGGTGCCTTTGTGGGTGTAGGTGTGTGTATGGTTTTTTTCTCATGTTCTGAGAAGATGTAAGAAAGGCTGTTTGTTTGAATTGGTGTGGACTGTTTCTAGTCCTTTGACAAGGCGAGTGCTTCTATGTCTGTGTATCCCACTCTGTCCGTGGTTGTAGACATTAGAAAAGAAAATGCATCAATGGATGTGTCCTGTCTAGGAGAAAGCTTCGCAACATTCATCCTGCCCGATTTATTAATGGACTGCGGCTTTCCTTATTGAAGGGCAAAACCTGCTATCTTCCAAAGTTTCTGTTTACATCCTGAATTCTGGACACTCTCCAGAATTGCCTCATTGTTTTGTGACCAAGATATGTACTACCTCCAAGCTATGTGATATGGCTATGTACTGGATAGCTGAAGGGAAAGGCGAGCATCTAGGAAAACTCAGATATCAGTGTGACCAGGAAAGTCTCAGTGGAGAAACCCTGCTTTGTGCGTTTTGTTTACCTATTGTTCTGTTGCCCTGAATTTCAAGAAGGTTTTTGCCTCAGACCACTCCTTTGTGAATATCAATTTAATCCATTATTTAAAGTGGAACCAGCTATACTATTTATTCACAGTATGGTCTATTCATGCATTATCTTTATATTCATAGACACAGGGTACAGGTTTTTGTACAACCAATACTTATGTATATGTCTTCAAAATATTACTCACAGAAATGGTGAAAGAAATACTGATGTCACCTAATCTACATATACATTTTATCACAGTAATATTCTGGACACAAAATGCAAAGTTCACACTTATTATTGTACTAAAGCCTAAATGGAAAGTGAACATGGATTACTTCCATGTTCAGGTTGCCTAATGCTCTCAAATATCAATCCTATTGGTGACTACATATTTGTTTCTTCCTAAGATTATATATTCAAAATCAACCCTGTTGAAAATATCTAATCATATCACTCACTTTATACTTTGCCTGATTTTGTAATATCTCTTTTTTTAATGTTAGGATGAGCCAATTTAGTACTTTTTAAAATTTTTATTTTTTTCACCTTTCATAAATTTGATTCAAGTGAGTTATGCATTTCCATTTTTACCCCAAATACAGATTGCAGAATCACATCAGTTACACATTCACAATGTTTACATAATGCCATATTAGTGACTGTTGTATTCTGCTGACTTTCCTATCCCCTACTATCCCCCCTCCCCTCCCCTTTCATTTTCCCTCTCTACCTCATCTGTTATTGTTCCGTTCTCTCCCTTCCCCCCCTTTCCCCTCACAACCTTGTATATGTGATTTCGTATAACGATGAGGGTTTCCTTCCATTTCCATGCAATTTCACTTCTCTCTCCCTTTCCCTCCCATCACTTTTCTCAGTTTAATGTTAATATTTTCCTCATGCTCTTTCCCTCTGTTCAGTTCTTAGTTGCTCTCCTTAAATCAAAGAAGACATTTGGCATTTGTTTTTTAAGGATTGGCTAGCTTCACTTAGCATAATCTGCTCTAATGCCATCCATTTTCCTGCAAATTCCATGATTTTGTCATTTTTTAGTGCTGCATAATACTCCATTGTGTATAGATGCCACATTTTTTTTATCCATTCATCTATTGAAGGGCATCTAGGTTGGTTCCACAGTCTGGCTATTGTGAATTGTGCTGCTATGATCATTGATGTGGCAGTATCCCTATAGCATTCTCTTTTATGGTCCTCAGGGAATAGTCCAAGGAGGGCGATAGCTGGGTCAAATGGTGGTTCCATTCCCAGCTTTTCCAGGAATCTCCATACTGCTTTCCATAATGGCCGCACCATTTTGCAGTCCCACCAGCAATGTACAAGTGTACCCTTTTCCCCACATCCTTGCCACCACTTATTGTTGTTTGACATCCTAATGGCTGCCAATCTTACTGGAGTGAGATGGTATCTTAGGGTGGTTTTGATTTGCATTTCTCTGACTGCTAGAGAATGTGAGAATTTTTTCATGTACTTATTAATTGATTGTATGTCTTCTTCTGAGAAGTGTCTGTTCAGGTCCTTGGCCCACTTGTTGATTTTGTAATATCTCTATTGATATCTGCTTTCCTACATATTTTCCCCTGTTCATCATTGTGACTGACCCTTCAAGTGTGCTGATATTTACTTTCACACTTTAACCCAAACCCTATTGCTAAATAACTTTTGTTCCAAATCCTATGCTTACTCTTCTTTGTTAACCTACCGAATATCTATCTAATCCTACCGACTATCCCTTTTTGACAGGATGTTCTCTTCGAATTTTAATCATCCAAGGTACAAGGTCCTATGCCATTGCATATCGATTTATCTGAGATATCTGTGCACAACATAAATCAAAGCTAAGTATCCCAATGAAGGGCCCATTGCCTCTCTGGGCTTCAAAATTACCTAGACTTCCTTTTTTCATTTATATATTTCACCTCTATATTTTTAAAAATATCCCAGGTTCCCAGTACCATTATACATCCAGCAGAATGATTTCTAACCCAAATCAAACATTTTATTAACCCTAATAATACACTGTTCCCTCAATGTAAATTTAATGAAGAGCAGGGACAGAGTTGGTCTTACAATACAGGAATGTAGGGGATCTTTCACCTGTTTAGAACCACAAGTTCAATGCAGAAATGATCCCTGGAGAATATGTAGTCAGCTATGGAGGACCTGAGAAAGCAAAAGTAATCTTCCATGGCAAAATACCTGGTCAGGATGACGGGATGTGTCTGAATCAGAACCTCTCTTCTCAATGTAGAGGAGATGGACCAAACCAGGCCTGTGTGGAGAGCTATTACCGGGTTCCTATGGTTGATATACCATTCTAACTTGTGAATGTTTCACAGGAAGTAGGGGAAGCCTCCATTTAATGAGACACTTGGAAGCAACTGTTAGGATAAAGTGGTTGCCAAGGCAGTGACCTAATTCAGTTCCTGAAGGAAGTGACCTCACCTTACTCCCTTGGTGATGGAACTCTCTGAACTTGGGATCCTGGAAGCCAGGCACACAGAGCCAGTCCCAGTACCAGTCCCAGTGGGTTCACTTGTTTGGAATTACCAAGGACAGAGTCAGTCTTTCTTTGTACCTACTGATGTTAGAATGGCCAAAAGCCAGGACAGCTCTGAAGAGGGGCCTTTCCTGAAAAAGCAGGTAGTGGCCCACCGCTGGCTCCTGACAACTTCATAGAGTTGGCCAAGGAGACCATATTTGAGACAGGACAGGACATTTCGGGGGAACATTGTGTGGCCCACCAGTCAGAGGACACTCCATAGAGTCACAGACCTACTTAGGGTAAGGAGGTGCCTTTGTGGGTGTGGTTGTGAGTTTGTGATTTTGTCTCATGTTGTGAGAATAGGAAGGAAAGGTCTGTCTGTGTATCCCATGGTGTCCGTGGTTGTAGACATTAGAAAAGAGAGTGCATCAATGGATGTGTCCTGTCTAGTAGAAAGCTTCCCATTTCATCCTGCCCAATTTATGAATGGATTGCGGCTTTACTTAAAGATGGGCATAACCTACTACATTCCTAATTTCCAGGTTTCCTCATGAATTCTGTTCACTCTCCAGGATAGGCTCATGGTTTTGTGTCTAACATATGTACCACCTCCAAGCTCTGTGACATGGTCATGTACTGGATAGCTGAAGGGAATGGCGAGCATCTCAAAAAACTCAGATATCAGTGTGACCAGGAAATTCTCAGTGGAAAAACCCTGCTTTGGGCATTTTGCTTATATATTGTTCTGTTGAACTGAATGTCAGGAAGTTCTTGCTCTGGCCACCCCTTTGTGAAGCCTGAAGTAAACAGTTTTCAAATGGAAATGAATGGACATCACCTGTGGCTCTTTGCTTAATTGCTTTGGAAAGGGATGTGTCTGAATTAGCATCTTGGCCCTGTGTGAGTTTGTGGCTTAGATTCTCAGCACCAGATGGATCTAAAGAAAGATCCCATGTGTGCATCTAAAACCAAAATGGCAAATAGACCAGTCATTGTGGATAAAGTCTCGCTTTCCTCTGTGAGGTTCCTGACCTCTATCAAGTGAGAATAGGGATCCTTTGTGTCAATTGAGTTCTTCAAAGCCCTGCAGAGGTGCTTGGGTTTTCTCATGACTCTAATTCACATAAACAATCTATACCTCTAACTCAGTAGGCCTCAAATTGAAGAAGCGCTGCAGTATTAACGGCATGCCTATTTGATCACTCCTGGTTCACAGGAAGTATGTCCAGGCCACCCTGACTTTAGGCAAATGAGGGGCAAGGGAGCTTATTTTGGACACTGTCTTGGACTGCGCCCCTCATGGAAACCTCCAGCCAGAGGTTATGATGAGTATCTATATGGAAACAGATGAGGGCCATGTGGGAGTGTTTTGGTTTTAATTGTGGTCATTGTGTGGCAGTTAAAGGAGATGCCTGGGTCCACATGGGCTTGAACTCTGGTGTGATTACACTTAGAGAGTGCATTCTGGATCTGATCTCAGAGAACTTGTGCCATGAATTGTGTTGGGATTCTAGGAGGGCACGCATGAGAGTCTCCCTTGGAAACTGAGATCTAGGCCCAGGGTGGCTTTCCTCAGAGCACTGGGAATCTCAGCCAGGATATCACATGATTTTTTTTTTTTTCTGAAAGACTTGGCAGGCACGGGTGACAGTCAAAACACACATGGACCTCACATTGTAGACCTCAATGGGTCTGATTTTATGTGACATTTTGGCCACTCCCTGGGAAGCCTTGTCTGTAACAGTTCTACAGAGCTTTCATTGAAATGAGGTTTCTCATCATTTAATGGTTCCTGTACGAATTGAAATCCACAGTGCCTCCAACTTCATCCGTGAAAAATGGCTAGATAAATACAATAAAATTATTGAAATTTCCATGACCAGGTGGCACTGTAGAAAATTTGGAAAACCGGTTGCTGATCATGAGTATACCAGACAGCGCCTTGATTGACTAGGTTTCATCAAAATGGTGTAGAACAGAGATGCCAGTAAATTGGAGCCTGCTGAGTAGTGGGCCTAGAGCAGTGGAGGGGGGGTGTGTGATGAAACATCTGTGGTGGGGCCATGTTGATCTTCCATTGGCTCCGAAATGCCTTGTGACTGACATGGTACAACCACCAGACCCTTATATGTAACGGCATCTTGTTATATAGAGAGGTTTCAGGGAAATGTTGAGAATTATGTTGCTATGGTCAAGGGGAAAAGCTTTGTGGAATAGAAGCATTGTTGGTATATTCTCTTGCAGACCCTGACCCACCACACGTGACAGAACTCCCTCAAGCACTGTGTCCCAGGTGATCTTTTTTTACTTCATAAGCAAATACCAAACTCCCAGTGCAGCAGCAAGAAACACCAGGAAAAGTAGAGGATGACCAAATGGCTTCACAGTCCACACGCAGAGACACTTAGGCCCCAGTGGACACAGTTTACCTACATAGAGAGAATTCAGCACTGCTGCCTCATGTTCATTGGAAAATATGAAACCATGTCCTCCAGGTCGCATAGATGCACACCCAGCTTTGATGGTCTCAGTACAAAGAAAGCTCCTTACGAAAACATATATTTCAAGTGCCCAACCTCAGAGGCAGTTTCTCAAGAAGTCTTTAGGGCAGCAGAGCTCCATGTTTGTGGAGTGCTTACCCTGTCCCATACTTTTGGAAACTCCTCTACGACCTCCAAGATTGTGAACTCATGAGAATATTCATTTCCAGATATGTATTCACAGAATTTTTAACTCTTCTCCTCTAATTGTGTCTTACTTGGGACGAGGGTAATGTCTAGGCATTGTTCTGAATGAGAGTGGGAAGATTTTTGTGCAGCATATATTTGAAATACTAAATCCCTGACTCTAACCCATTCCCTACTAGACTCTGACTACTAATCCTAATATGATGGAGAAACATAACCCAAACAGAATAGAAATACAAGCATTTCAGAGGAGGCATGGTGTATAGTTGGACATGCCTTTTGAAATATATAGGGTAGGAGTTATAAATCTAGTCAATTTTTAATTGAAATAGTTCTACATGTGTTTTTAAAGTTAACAAATATATGAATTACTGTTTTCCTTTCTCAGTAGCCTATTCAGCACAAGTGTTTTAATATGCACATATAGAATCCTACCTGGTGTCACACGTACATTCTCGTGAGGTGGCTGACATGGCACATACAAATTGTGAGAAGTGATCACTCCTCCTAAACAATGTTGGAACTGAAAATTCAACCCATGGGTGAGCTTCCTATTTGAACAAACTTATATAAAAATCCATATTCATTAAAATGAATATTTTTGGATATGATGATGATATATATTTCATGATGAATTTCAATTGGCATATATATTGCTATTTTTATATATATATATATATATATATATATATATATATATATATATATATATATATATATATATATAAAACATGTGTCTTATTATGCACTCCCTAAATTCATTCATATTGATGTTTTTGGATTTTTAATCAACTTTTCACAAGATTATTCTCAGTAATATTCATCCACCTGAAATACATATTTGTTTCCTAGTACTGAAAACTAACTTCTTTGAATGGTGCAAACATATCCTAACATTTCTACAGTAACTGACCCTGTTTAACATCGATTCAAGTAGATTACTATGGGACATGATGTGTACTTTGATGTTCAATTTTATTCAACACTTCTACATTACTATTTATTCACTTTATGCACATCATAGGATATATATTTCATCCACAAGTTAGCAAATTTATACGCATTTGTCTGACTTTCATTCACTTCGTGCTTCAGAACACATGTATTCATCCATGTTTCTTGACTGATCTTTTCATGAGACTTCTTTCCAAACACATTATTTTCGATTTCCATAATCACTTTTGAATCACTTCAAAAGTTACCTTGAGCTTGGGGAGGGAATCTGAGCCCCGACTTTCTTAGTCATCCTCCAGAGTCAGAATGGCTGGCTGGTGTGGCTGTCGCTTTTTAGGGCAATTTTGGCCCAGTGTCCTTTTTTCTTTAGAGTAGGCACATTGATCTGAGGCCAGGGTGGCCTCTGGCATGGGCCAATGTTATCCCTTCTTGTCTACCTGTTTCTTAATTTCTGGCCTATTTGTTTTTGTGACCAGGACCTTAGTCAACGCCTTAGTCTGCATTTTGTTTCTTTTATCCTCCCCTTGCTCCCTTCTCTTCCTCAGTTTCTCTCTTATAGTATACGTTCTTGGCTTCTCTGACTAAATCTCTGAAAGTCATACCTTGTAATCAATCTAGCTTTGTAACTTTGTTTTAATATCCAAGCCAGTTTGCCCAATAAAGGCCATCGTGACAGATGCCTTTGATTCTCTGCCTGAGGATCAAAAGGAGTATATCTCCAATATGCCTCCATAATTCTCTCTAGAAACATAGTGGGAGAATCATCAGGCCCTTGAATAATCTCTCTTACCTTGTCCAAATTAGTTTGTCGCTAGCGGCTGCTTGGAGACACACTATTAGAGCCCGGTGATAAGGGGACAAATGCTCCCTACCTTCAAAGATTTTGGGGTCTCAGTTGGGTGGGTTCAAGGGAAAGCCGCCTTTGATTATGTTGGGAAGTTGTGTCGGACGCAGATCTTGTTTGAGGGATTTTTTTTCTAGCTTCCTGGAGGATTCACTGTTGTTCCTCTGTCATGAAGAGAATCCCTAGGAGTTTTTGGCAGTCATCCGAAGTAGGCTGGTGTGAAAACATCAATGACTCAACCAGACCTGAGAGCCTGGTGGGGTCCTCAGAAAAAGGGGGATTATAATTTTTTTTAAGTTATATAGGTCTGACGAGGAGAAAGGCTAATACTGGTAGGCTTGCATTTTTTCCCCGTGGCCATCGTCAATCATTGGCACATAGGAATGGAGGGGGAGCATCCCAAGAGTTCCAGGGTTTTAAATCATTCACCGCCAGCGAGTTCCTTTAGATGGTACAGCTTCCTCCAAGGGAAGAGGTGCTGTGGGTGCCGCAAAGGAATTATCTGGAGGGCGCTGGGCCGGCATAGCTTCCTCCAATGGAGGAGAGGCTGAGTCAGCAGCAGGGGAATCACTTAGAGGGTGTTGGATTTTGGGGGACAAGGGCAGGGGATAAGGAGGGGAAGGAGACTCCAGTAGAGTGAAATCTGGTGACTCAAGGAGAACAGAGGGTGTAGGAGGAGGAGGAGCAGAGGATTTGAGAGTTCCTGGGGGAAGGAGTCAGAGTGGGGGCAGGGGCAAGAAAGGCTTCACCCATGGAAAAGGAGATATGCAGAGTTCCCGCCGAGTTAAGATATATGGCTGTTGATCCAGATGGCTATGTAGCACCGGCTGAAAGACACTATCTCTGACTTTATTAAATTAGTGGGAAGTAGAAAGATCCTTCTAGGGGTAATCCAAATCCAAAGGTGGGCCATTCTGAAGCACAGAGAGTCTGCCACATCTGGCGCTTTACTGAAAAACAAAGATTCTGAGCCCTTAAGCGGACTTTGGTCCAGTGATCAAGTATCAGGGACAGAGGCATTGAAGTGCTCTGTCCCATAATGAAAGATACACAAACAGTTAAAGCAATGAAACATGACACAGACAAGACAAGGCAATGAAGACAGGCAATGGACGTCCAACACTGAGACCAGGACTGAGGAGCCGGCAAAACCCGATTGACTGGCAATACCGAATCCGAAAAAAAATATCAATGAGTCCAGGAGACTATCTCGTCCCCATAAATTTACGGGAAGATGATCCAATACATATGGCTGTAGAGTTCCTTCACATCTTTCAGGATCCTTCCAATCTAATACCATTGCACTTCTATGGGGATTATACGCTACTCCTAGGCCTCGAAGCGTTTGAGTGGCTTGTTGTAATGGCCAATGTTTTGGCAATTCTTAACGAGAGATGATGCTAAGGTCTGCATCTGTATCCAGTATCCCATTAAATTCATGCCCTTGAATATTTAGTTTTAGCATGGGGCCAGAATCTAAATTTAAAGAAAGCATAGCCCAATCTACACCTGTGGAGCCTAATCACTTGGAACCTCTTTCTACAGTACGACTGGAAAATTTTTCACGTAGGCTGGGTATTATTAGTAACTGTGCTATTCTATCTCCTGGTGAAATTACTGATATACCCTTTGGAGAACTGGCTATAATTTTTATTTCACCTTCATAGTCGAGATCAATTACCCCAGGACTTATCATAAGTCCTTTTAGAGTAGAAGATCTGCGTCCCAATAATAAGCCTACTGTTCCTTTGGGAAGAGGTCCTTTTACCCCTGTGGAAATGAATTGAACTCCCATCTCTGCAGTTAGTACTGCTCTGGCAGAGGCACAGATGTCTAACCCTGCGCTCCCTCTGGTTTGTCTGATGAGGGATCTGATGGACAATGTGTCCTGGGCACTACCCTGATGGGGTTGCTGGGTTTCTCCAGTGCTGCGTATATTTGTGGTTTGGGGGCCCGGAGAATTGAGCCCCATTGTCCATTTTTTGGCAATGGAGCTCCATGTTTTTGTCCACGATATTGTGGATAAACACCTGGTCCTTGTTCGTTTTTTGATAATGGTGTACCCTCTATGGTGGTTTGAGAACAGCATTCATTAGCCCAAAGTCTCCCTCTATGGCATCGTGGACAAATACCTGGTATTCTACTTCTTTGATACCTAGTTTTGTTAAACCCTCCTCCTATGGGACAATTCCTTTTAAAATGTCCTGTTTTTTCACAATTGTAGCATGTTCTTGGCCTGGCATCTAAAGCCTGTTTTACTGCAGCTGCCACAATTTGCCCTTGTTCATTAATGTCTCTGGCATCTAAAGCCTGTTTTACTGCAGCTTCCACGACTTGCTCTTATTCTTTAATGTCTCTACATAATTTAATATATGTGTTTAAATCTTCATGTTTCCATGGTCTAATGATATCTTTGCACCAAGGATTCGCTTGCTCATAAGCCAGTTGTTTTAGTAATGGCATTGCTTGTTGTGTATTTCCAAAAAACTCTGGTAGCTGTTTGAATAAGCCTATCTACAAATTCAGCATAAGGTTCATTAGCTCCTTGTATTACCTTAGATAACTGACCTTGTAAACCTCCATTTCCTTGAAAAGTCTTCCATGCCTTAATTGCATCTATAGCAATCTGTGCATATACACCAGGATCATATGCACATTGCTGCTGCTGATCCTCATAAGGTCCCTTTCCTAACAATATATCTAGATTTCTCTGAGGATAACTAGCTGCTGCATTTTGCCTAGCCGTCTCCTTGAAAAATTCCTCATTGGCAATCTTCCATAACAGGTATTTCCTCCATTTAGCACAGATTTACACATATTAGCCCAATCTGCTGGCTTCATGTTCATGTTGTTAATGGATTTGATAATGCTTACAGTGAAGGGTGCTTGAGGACCATAGGTTGTTACAGCCTCTATTAGCTGCTTCACTGTTTTGAAATTTAAAGCATGGTAATCTCACTGCCCTCCTGCCTCAAATACTGGGCATGTTAATATTTGAGATCTTGTCTCAGGATTCCAACTATCAACTGTGGGGGTTGGGGGCCTCCCAGCATATGGAGGTGGCCTTGTTAGTTGGACACTTACTTCCTCTGGTGATAGAAAGGTGTTAGTAGCAGTCTCCTGTAGAGGTTGTGCTGTTGGTTGGACACTTACACCCTCTGGTGATAGAAAGGTGTTAGTAGTAGTCTCCTGTTGTAACTTTCCCCCTGATGGCTTTTTCTGTTTTACACTTTCTTCCTCTGTCTGACTGGCTTGAAAGGCCTTCTCTTTTACTTGATTTTTTTCCTCTGTCTGACTAGTTCGAGAGACCTTTTCTTTTACTTGAATTTTTTCCTCTATCTGACTAACTTGAGAGACCTTCTGTTTTACTTGAATCAATATGTCTACTCCTTCCTCTACCATTGTCTGAACTGAAGGCTTTCCACTAAGCAAACAAGGTACAAACGTCCACAATAGCAATGTGCCAACTGGCAGAGGCCCTGGGCTTTTCTTTTCTATTCTTTTTAAATCTTCACCATGATGGTTCCATTGTGATATATTTAACAACTCCTCCTGAAAAAGCCATGGGCTACATTTTTGTATTGTATCAACGTATGCCCTGACTTTTCTTGATTTTACTGAGATGCCTCCTTCCTCTAACAATTTACTGAACACTCTTTCAGTTTTTTTTTTTTTTTACTAATTTCTGATCCCGTATTTCTACTATAATACAACCCAACAAGATGACACCAAACAAAACAGCTCCTCAGGAAAAGCCGTCAGAGCCCAACTGCCACCACAGGCTTCCCACAAGCCTCTCCCTCAAACACAAGTCTCCTCCTCTTGAGGCCGATTAGCTGGGTCACGTGGGCGAAGCCAAAAAGTCCCCCAATGAGCAGTTCCATGGTCTGAAAGGGAAGGGAACCAGCCCAATGTGCATCACCACAGAGGAGCCAATCAGCGAGATGTTGCTGGGGCCGCTGTGAGTCAATCATCCGCTGGCAGTCTGAAAGGTCGGGGAAACCGCTCATTGAGCATCTCAATGAGCATCACCACAGAGAAGCAAATCAGCTAGATGATGCTGGGGCTGCTGTGAGCCAATCATCAGCCGGCAGATGGAAGTTTGCTGGCAGCTGCAAGTTTGCTGGGGCTCCTTTGGCTGTGGCTCTCAACAGATTATTCTCAGAAATATTCAACCACCTGACATACATATTTGTTTCCTAGTACTGAAAACTAACTTCAGTGAATGGTCCTTATATATCCTAATATTTCTATAGTAACTGACCAAGTTTAACATCAATGCAGTTAGATTCCTATGGGACATGATATGTATTTTTAAGTTCATTTTTATTCCACACTGGTACATTACTATTTCTTCAGTTTATGGACATCATAGGATATATCCTTTCATCCACAAATTCACAAATTTATAGGCATGTGGTTCACTTTCAATCACTTCCTCTTTCAGAAAACATGTATTCCTCTATGATTCTTTAGTGGTCTTTTCACTAGACTTCTTTCTAAAAACATTATTTTCGATTCTATACTCATTTTTGAAGCAAAACTCACACACTCTTCATGATAAACCGTAACCCTAATATTACCATTAGATGTATAACTGGTTGGAATGAATGTATATATATATATATCAATATAAGATTTACTATATATTTTCAAATATAATTTCAATGCATTATTTAAAGTTGGAACCAGTTATATAATTTATTCACAATATGGTCTATTCATGCATCATCTCTTATTCATCAACACAGGGTACGCCTATTTTATCTGCAATACTAATTTATAAGTTTTCAAAATATTGCTCCTCATATTGGTGGAAGAAATACTCATGTCATCTGATCTACATATATATTTTACCACAGTAATATTCTTGACACAAAATGCAAAGGTCACACTTATGATTGTACTAAAGCCTAAATTTAAAGTGAGCATGGATTACTAAAAACCTCCATGTCTAGGTTCCCTAATGCGCTCAAATGTCAATCCTATTGGTGACTAAATAATTGTTTCTTCCTAAGATTATATATTCAACCTCAACCCTGTTGAAAATATCTAATCCTATCACTCACTTTATACGTTGCCTGATTTCCTAATGTCTCTATTGATAGATATTTACTCTCTTTCCTACATATTTTCCCCAGTTCATCATTGTGACTGACTCTTCACATGTGCTGACATTTACATTCACTCTCTAACTGAAACCCTATTGCTAAAGAACTTTTGGTCCAACTCCTAGACTCACTCTTCTTCCTAATCCTACAGACAATCTTCCTAATCCTATGGACTATCCCTTTTGGACTGGATGATCTCTTCTAAATTCAGTCATCTGAGGTACAGCAACCTATGCCATTGTAAATGAATTTATCTGAGACCTCGGTGCAGAATATAATTCAAGCTTAGTATGCCAATCAATCGCCAAATGCCCTTCTGGGCTTCAAATCTTACCTAGATTTCTTTTTTCGTACTTATATTTCACGTCTATATTCTTATAAGTATCAGAGGTTCCCAAACCATTATTCATCCAGCAGAATGATTCCTAACCAAAATCGAACATGCTATTAACCCTAACCATACAATGTTCCGTCAATCTAACTTTACAGAAGGGGAGGGACCGAGTTGGTCTTACAATACAGGAAGGTAGGGGATCTTCCACCTGCTGAGAACCTCAAAAGTCCATGCAGAAATGATCGATGGAGAAGATTTAGGCAGCTATTTAGGACCTGAGAGAGGAAAAGTCATCTTCCATGGCAAACAACCTAGTCAGGATGAAGGGATGTTTTTGAATCAGCCTCTCTCTTCTTAATGTAGAGAAGTCGGATCAAACCAGGCCTTTGTGGAGAGCTGTTCCCAGGTGCCTATGGTTTCTATACCATTCTAATTTGTGAATGTGTCACAAGAAGTAGGGGAAGCCTCCATCTTATGAGAACCTAGGAAGCAACTGTTAGGACATATTGGTGGCCAAGTCAATGACCTCATTCAGTTCCTGAAGGAAGTGACCTCACCTACTTCCTTGGTGATGGAATTCTCTGAATTTGGGATCCAGGAAGCCAGGCACCCAAAGCCATTACCCGTCCAAGTCCCAGTGGTCTCACTTGTTTGGATTTACCAAGGATAGAATCAGTCTTTCTAGGTACCTCTTCATGTGAAGGTGGCCAAATTCCAAGAAAGCTCTGAAGAGGGGCCTTTCCTGACAAGACTGGAATTGGCTCACCACTGCCTCCTGACAACTTCACAGAGTTGGTGAATGACACCAGATCTGAGACAGGAAAGGCCATTTCAGAGGAACATCGTATGGCCTATCAGTCAGAGGACACTCAGAAGAGTCACAGACCTACTTGGGAGAAGGAGGTGCCTGGGTGTGTGGATGTCAGTTTGTGGTTTTGTCTCATGTTCTGAGAATAGGTAGAAAAAACGTGATTTATTTCTTTTGGAATAGACTGTTTCTAATAAGTCATTTGACATGGTGAGTGTTTCTATTTCTGTGTATGCCACTGTGTCCGTGGTTGTAGACATTAGAAAAGAGAATGCATCAATGAATATGTCCTGTGTAGTAGAATGCCTCCCAGCAATCAACCTGTCCAATTTATGAAAGGACTGCGGCTTGCCTTACCAATGGGAAACACCTCCAACCTTCCTAAGTTCCTATTTTCTTCCAGAATTCTGGCCACTAGCCAGAATATGCTCATTGTTTTTTATCATGATATGTACCACCTCCAATCACTGTGACATGACCATGTACTGAATAGCTGAAGGAATTGGCATGGCGAGCATCTCAAAAAACTCAGATATCAGTGTGGCCAGGAAACTCTCAGTGGAGATACCCTGCTTTGGGCCTTTTGCTTACATTTTGTTCTGTTGCCCTGAATGTCAGGAAGGTATTTGCCTCTGGCCACCCCTTTGTGAAGACTGAAAAAAACAGTTATCAAATGGAAATGAATGAGGATCACCTGTGGCTCTTGGCATAACTGCTTTGGAAAGGGAGGTGTCTGAATCAGCCACTTGGCCCTGTGTGAGGCTCCAGCTTAGATTCTCAGCACCTGATGGATCTAAAGAAAGATCCCATGTGTGCATCCAAAACCAAAATGGCAAAAAGATCAGTCATTGTGGATGAAGTCTCTAGCCTTCTTCTGTGATGTTCCTGACTCCATCAAGTGAGAATAGGGATCCTTTGGGTCAAATCAGTTCTTCAAAGCCATGCAGAAGTGCTTGGGTTTTCTCATGACTCCAAACCACATAAAGAATCTATACCTGACATTCATTAGGCCTCAAAATGGAGAAGCAGAGCAGTATTAACGGCAGGTCTATTTAATCACTCCTGGTTCACAGGAATGGTGTCCAGGCCACCCTGACTTTAGGCAAATGAGGGCCAAAGGTGCTCATTTTGGTCACTGTCTTGGGCTGCGCCCCTCATGGAAAAATTCAGCCAGAGGTTATGATGAGTGTCTATATGGAGAACATGAGGGCCTTGTGGGAGTGTTTAGGTTTTAATTTTGGTCATTTGTGTGGCGGTTGGAAGAAATGAATGGGTCCAACTGGTCTTGAACTCTGGTGTGAGTTCAAGGGGACTTAGAGACTGAGTTCTGGAACTGAACTCAGAGAAGTATTGCCATGAATTGTGTTGGGATTTTCGCAGGCCACACATGAGAGTCGCCCTTATAAACTGAGATCTAGGTCCAGGGTGGCTTTCCACAGAGCACTGAGAATCACAGCCTGGATATCACATGATTTTTTCTAAAACACATGGCAGGCATACTTGAGCGTCAAAACACACATGGACCTCACATTGTAGACCTCAATAGTCCTGGATTTCGGTGACCTTTTGGCCACTCCTTGGGAAGACTTGCCTGTGAGAGTTTTCCAGAGGTTTCATTGAAATGAGCTTCCTCACCATTTAATGTTTCCTGAAAAAATTGAAACCCACAGTGCCTCCAACCTCATGCTTGAATAATGGCTAGATAAATACCATGAAATTCTTAAAATTCCCTTGACCAGGTTGCACAGGAGAACCTTTGGATATACTGTTGCTGACGATGAGTGTATCAGACAGTTCCTTGATTGACTGGGTTTCATGAAAATGGTGTAGAACAGAGATGCCAGTAAGTTCAAGCCTGCTGATTAGTGGACCTACAGCAGAGATGTGCAGTTTTGTGATAAAACTTCTGTCGTGGGGCCTTGTGGATCTGCCTTTGACTTCCAAATGGCTTGTGGCTGACATGGTGCATCCAGCAGACCCTTATATGTAAAGGCATCTTTTTATAAGTAGAGGTTTAAGGGAAATCTTAACAATCAGGTTATTATGGTCAAGGGGGCAAACTGTGTGGGATAGAAACCTGGTTGGTGCATTCTTCTGCTGACCCTGACCCACCACACATGACAGAACTCCCTCCAGCACTGTGTTCCAGTTGAGCTCCTTGAATTCCATGAAGCAAATATTAAATTCCCAGTGCAGCACCAAGAATCACGACGAAATGTGGAGGATGACCAAATGGATACACAGCCAACATGTGGATACACTTAGCCCCCCGTGGCCACAGTTTACCTACAAAGACAGAATTCAGCACTGCTGCCTCATGTTCATTGGAAAATAAGAAACCATATCCACAAGGTCACAGAGATGAAGACCCAGCTTTGATGGTCTCCCTAGAAAGGAAGCTAAAGCTCCTGACAACAACATATGTTTTAAGTGCCCAACCTCAGAGACAGTTTCTCAAGAAGTCTTTAGGCAGGCAGAGGTCCATGTTTGTGGAGTGTTTACCCTGTCCCATACTTTTGGAAACTCCTCTACCACTTCCAAGGTTGTGAACTCCTGATCGTATTCCATTCCAGATATGTAGTCATGTATTTTCTAACTCTTCTCCTCTAATTGTGTCTTACTTGGGGCGTAGGTGATATCTAGGTGTTGTTCTTGATGAGAGTGGGAAGATTTTTGTGTACCACATATTTGCATACACATTGGATTCATTTTTCTATTTTCCATTCAATATACTGATTCCCTGACACTAACTCACACCCTACTAGACTCTGATTACTAATCCTAATATAATGGAGGAAAGTAACCGAAACATTATAGAAACACAAGCAGTTCAGAGGAGGCATGGTGTATAGTTGGACTTGTTATTTGCATGATAAATGGTAGGTGTTAAAAATATAGTCAATTGTTAATTGAAATAGTTCTCCATTCTTTTTAATGTTAACTTATTTCTGAATTTCTGTCTCCATTTCTCTGGAGCCTATTCAGCACATGTATTTTTATATGCACATATAGAATCCTACCTGGTATCACACGTACATTTTTGTGAGGTGGCTAACTTTGCAGATACAAATTGTGAGAAGAGATCACTCCTCCTAAACGCCTTTGGATCTTAAAATTCCACCTATGGGTGAGGTTCCTAGTTGAACAACATTATACATAAATCCATGTTCACTAAAATGAATACTTTTTAATCTGTGGATGATATATATTTCAAGATAAATTTTGATACCCATATATATTTATATATTGCTACTTTTTAATGTATCTGTGATATATATATATATATATATATATATATATATATATATATATATATATATATATATATATTTTACACCCTCCTGATTTTTCAAAATAGGAAATATATGTGTCTTATATACACTCCCTAAATTCATTCATGTCATGAATGTGGATTTATAATAAAATGTTCACAAGATTATGCTCAGATATATTCATCCACCTGAAATATATATTTGATTCCTAGTACTGAAAACTAACTTTAGTAAATGGTCCTTTCAAATCCTAATGTTTCTACAGTAACTGACCCAGTTTAACATCAATGCAAGTAGATTCCTATGGGACATGATATGTATTTTGACATTCATTTTCATTCAACACTGGTACATTACTATTTTTTTCAGTTTTTGCACATCATAGGATATATATTTTATCCACAAGTTAGGAAATTTATACGATTTTTTTTATACTTACAATCACTTCCTGCTTCAGAACACATGTATTCCTCTATGTTTCTTGATTCGTCTTTTCATGAGACTTCTTTCCAAACACATAATTTTCCATTCCCATAATCACTTTTGAAGCTAAACTCACACACCTTTCATGATAAAACATAACCCTAATATTACCATTAGATGCATAACTCGTTGGAATGAATGATTGTATATCAATACAATATTTCTTATATATTTTCAGATATCAATTCAATCCATGATTTAAAGTGGAAACAGTTATATTATTTATTCACAGTATTGTCAATTCATGCATTACTTCTATATTCATAGACACAGGGTACAACTCTGTGTACCCCCAACACTAATTTATACGTCTTCAAAATATTGCTCCCAGAAATGTTAGAAAAAATACTCATGTCACCTGATCTACATATACATTTTATCACTGTAATATTCTGATCACAAAATGCAAAGGTCAAACTTATGATTGTAGCAAATCCTAAATGGAAAGTGATCCTGGATTACTAAAAACATCCATGTCCAGGTTGCCTAATGCTCTCAAATGTCAATCATATTGCTGACTACATATTTGTTTCTTCCTAAGATTATACATTGAAACTCAACCTTGTTGTTAATGTCTAATCCTATCATTCACTTTATACTTTGCCTGATTTCATAATGTGTGTATTGATATCTGATTTCCTACATATTTTCTCCAGTTCATCATTGTGACTGACTCTTCACATGTGCTGACATTTACATTCACTATCTAACCGAAACCCTATTGCTAAGGAACTTTTGTTCCAAATCCTATACACACTCTTCTTCCTAAACCTACCAACTATATTCCTAATCCTACCGACTATCCCTTTTTGAATGGATGTTCTCTTCTACATTTAATTATCCAAGTAAAGGTCGGATGAGGTCGAAAGAAGAGACCACCAAGAGATTATCTCATGCAACAGCGCAGTGTTTATTGGGGGTCCAGCACGCTGATGCTCAGAGCTCACTTGAATAGAGTAGAGAGCCCTTAGAACAGCTTAAGCAGAGCTTATACACTTTCCTTGGTGACGGCAGGGAGGGAACTTTATTGATAGGTCAGGGCGAGTGGTCAGTTTGCATGCAACCCAGTGAGGGAGCACATTCTGCAGTTAGTCAGTTGGGGACAGCACATTCTGGGAACAAGATTAGCAAACATTTCTCAAGATTTCAACAGTGTTTTGTTAAGCATACAGGAAAAAAGGAAGTGAAAAGTGCCTATTTAATTAACCTTTCATTCCCCACTTCTTCTTCTGGCTACTTTTAATCATAAAAGTGATCATTGCGGGGTGTCACATTCTATGTTTGCTAGTGGGGTATTACCATAAGTTTAACTCATCCAATTTGAGCTTGGAAAAAAGAAATTACACGGTTGAGCAAACAGGGTTTTATAGTTAGCAATAATATGAGGATAATTATTGAACTGTCCAGGGTTGATAAATGCGTAGTTAACCAGGGGGACTGTGTGAACCAAGACTCAAACCACACTTTTTGGGCCTCTCTCTCTCATTGACACTCTTCAAGGCATCTTTTTAATTTACTCCTAGATTTTTTTACAACTCCAGTATGGTCGGCAAAAACACAACATTCTCCATCAATGCAGAACAAAGGCCCCCTTCTTTCATGAAGAGGAGGTTCAACCCTCGCCTTTTCTGTAAAATAACTTCAGAGAGAGAGGTTAAAGATTCCTGCAAAGCCAAGATGGAGGATTCTAATATCTTTAAGTTTTGGTCTATTGCTGCTTCTAATTGTGTCATTTGTTGTATCCCATGGACCAAGGCAGTGGTTCTTGTGCTCACGCCTGCAGCAACTCCTATTCCTAATAGGATGGCTAAAGTGATGGATATATGTTCTCAGTGGAACCGGGTTTTATGCCCCCCTATTTGAACTTCAAATGAACCTGCATTATGATAAAGCACTCTGGGAAACATCTGCACCTTTACACATTTAATCACATCGTCTTGACAATTTCATGAAAACATAAACAATGTTTAAGTCTATAGAATTATACTGTTGTAGAGACGGACAAGGCACGGCACCTAAGATACTACCAAAAACAGGGAAACTTTCCATTTTATTAGCAACCGGATTCAGAGGGCATTACTTCTGTTATAATCAATTAATTCCCTGAAACTCACGTTTAGGTAGTTTCAGAATTTTGTACCCAACATATAAGGGAAGGGGCGCAGAAGTTCACAGCCTGCAGAAGTTCACAAAAAGCAGATTTTTTTCTGTTTTATTCCTCTGTTCTGGGCAAGTTAACTTTTCAAGGACACCTGGGTGAAGGAGAGCTTTTTTTTTCCTTTATTTTTCCCCCTTCCAGCTGTTACCATGGAGCCCAGTTGGTAACTTCTTTATCTTTGAAATGTAGCCATCTCTGTGAAGCCCCAGATCAATGCCAAAGGCCTTGTTCACATATTTTGTGAAAAACTAGTAAGGGGGTGTCTAACTTAGGAGTGCTGATATTTTTAGCCAGTGACCAAGTACAACAGGGCAACATGAAAAGAGGAAGTTTATCTACTTTGAAGTCTTTCATGGGGACTCTTTTCTTGAAAGTCCTAAAGTCAGCCATGCTGAAGACTTCCGTATAAGGTCAATTAATGTTTTTCTGTGAGCCTGGAACAGAGGGGGGAGATGGGGAAGGCGTGGCTGTGAGCAGTTCCGTGGATCTGAGAATGAGGTAGCAGAGATGTGAAAGAATACTGGCAAAGGTGTTTGTGATTTTCCTAGCAACAAAAAGGTGAGCAGTAGAACAGGTAGAACAGAGGAGAAGATAGGAGTTAGTATCCCTAAAAGCCTGTGAGGGACTTTAAATTCTTAGTAACCTGTTTTCACTAATGACAAAGAAACTTTAAAGGCCATTTTCACTACATCTTGGATAGGGGTCTGAGGGTTCTCCTCAGCTGGTTTGAGCTTTGGGTTAGCTGGTAAGAGGAACTGGTGGGACCCGGTGTGGGCACTGACTGGAGAAGAGAGGAGTGATTCGGTGGAGGGTTACCTCAGTACCTGCTACCTCAGAAAGGGGGAAATGGTCTGAGATCCGGCGGAGGTTTGGGTTTTTGATCTAGTAATTGGAGGGGAGAAATCATGTTGCTGAGGTGAGAGTGACAGCAGAGAGTCTGGAGCAGAAGGCTGAGTGTGAGGACCTATTGGAGAAGCATAGTTCAGGATGTGAGCGAAGGAGGGAAAAGGCCTCCACATAGGGAAATCTCCTTTCACCCTTTTGAGGACATTCAGAAGTTAAAAAGGTTATGCAGAATTTGAGGATCTAGAGACCCCTCTAGGGGCCAACAGTTTGGGTGATCTAATTGGTAATAGGGCCAATGCTGTGTACAGAATTTGATGAGGAGTTTGGGTTCCATCATGCACTGCCTGTATGATCACATCCCTAGACTTACAGAAGAAGTCGGCATTCCCCCCACACAACCGTGACTGTTTGTGGCTTTGGTAGTCCACCAGGAAAACCTAGTAATCTAGGCTAGCCAACCTGCATCTGGCTCGCGTGTCCCTACATCCATAATGATTGTTTCCATTATCAATGGTGCAGAATGGATTTAATGGAAATTTAGTGGGATCCTCTTCATCAGGTATATCCCAATAGGAAAGACCTATAGCCAGCTGACAAATGTCTGGGTGGATAGATGTCCACCAAGTCCCTAAGTGGGCTGCATGCGAGATAGATCATACTTCTTTACCAGTAGGATTTGTGATCAGCCATCGCTGCTGAACGGGTTTAATAGGTTTAGGACTACTGGTGGTCAAGGGAAGAGTCTATAGCCTTAGACACAGGGTAAATACACAATTTGAAAGTTTTACCAATCTTTTCCAGTTTCCAGCCAGAGTCTGGACAGGGCGCAGGCTTGAGATGAGAGGTATGGATCCAGGAAGTGATTCTGTCTTCCTTTACCGCTGTAGGTGTTATAAGTAGCACCTTGTATCGTCATTTCCAGTGGGGTTTCAGGGATGACACCTGATGTCGACTTATGTAGATGAAGTCTCTTACTTGATATTGATGTAGAGTCCATTCATCCCCAGGTTGATAGGCATTGGCCATCTGTTTTCACAGGTATCCCTGAGTTCTTTCAAGAGCTTTAATTCAGTCAAGCAATGGGGTGTGGAAGGAATCGTTAGGTCTTAGAGTTGGGGTTAGGTCCCTTATTGAAGGAGGGGAACCATGGACAATTTCATAGGGGGTGAGGTTACACAAAGAAACAGAGGGAGTGTTTCTTCCATGAAATAGTGCATAAGGCAGGAGCATAGTACAATCTATTATGCAGGTTTCTAAGCTTAATTTCGTTATGGTCTCTTTAATGGTTCTATTCATTCTTTCTACCTGTCCTGAACTCGGTGGTCTATAAGCACAATGTAACTTTTAATTAATCCCCAGGGTCTTGCCTAACCCCTGACTTACTTGGGCTACAAACGCCAGTCCATTATCAGACCTTATTACTTTAGGCAGGCCGTATCTTGTAAAAATATCTTTCAGGATCTTCTTGACAACCATTTGCGCTGTTTCGTTTTTTTTCTTTTTTCCTGGAAAAGGCTTCAATCCATCCTCAAAATATATCTACAAAGACTAGGCGATATTTAATTTCAAACCTTGCTGGCTTAATTTTAGTAAAGTCCACTTCCCAGAATTGTCCTGGTCTGGTTCCTCGTAGGTGCTTTTTTGCAGGAAGCTTGGAAGGGTAAGCATTAACCATGAGAGACCTGGAATGAATGCAATTTCTTTGAACCAAGGAGAGTGAGTTGATATACATTTTCTACTGACATATTTAGAGCCGTGACTATAGGAGTTTTTATTGAAGGATTTAGAAATTCCACTTGTGGGCCTTCAGGGTTAAAAGTTATTTTGGCCCGGAGCTTGGTGAGCAGATCTCTGCCCATCATTGGGCCGGGCATTCTGGGATTACTAAGAACGAGTGATGGATTTTTCCTTTCCCCTGGTCCATGGTCCTCTTAGTTGTCCAAACCCGATATTTTCTGCCATTAGCCCCTTGAATTAGAGACCTTTTTATTTGATAGAGAGACCAATGGGGCCATAAGGGCAGAGTATATTGCCCCTGTATCCACTTCAAAGTTTGCTAGGGTCCCCTCCACTTCAAAATTTACCCTGAGCTCTCGGAGGAGATCTGAGACCCAACATTCTTAGTCATCCTCCAGAGTCAGAATGGCTGGCTAGAGTGGCTGTCTCTTTCAATGGCACTCTTTGAAGCAGTGTCCTTTTTCTTTACAGTAGGCACATTAAATTGAGGCCAGGGGTGGCCTCTAGTCTGGGCCCCGGTATCCCTTCCTGTCTCCATGTTTCTTATTTCTGGCCTATTTGTTGTTGTGACCAGGACCTTAGTCAATGCCTTAGTCTGTCTTTTGTTTCTTTTATCCTTCCTTTGCTCCCTACTCTTCCTCACTTTCTCTCTTATAGTATACCTTCTCGGCTACTCTGACTAAATCTCTCAAAGTCATATCTTGTAATCCATCTAAGCATTGTAACTTGCTTTTAATATCCATGGCAGCTTGCCCATAAAGGCCATCTTGACAGATGACTTTTGATCCTCTGCCTGAGGATCGAAAGAGTATATCTCCTATATGCCTCCATAATTCTCTCTAAAAACATAGAGGGTGATTCATCAGGCCCTTGAATAATCTCTCTTAACTTGGCAAAATTTGTAAGTCGCCTAGCGGCCACTAAGATACCCACAATTAGAGCCCAGTGATAAGTGGACAGATGCTCCCTACCTTCAAAGGTGTTGGGGTCCCAGTTTCGTCGATTCAAGGGAAAGCCGGGTTAAATATGTTGGGAAGTTTTGTCGGTCACACATCTGGTCAGAGGATATTTTTCTCTAGCATCCAGGAGGATTCTCTTTTGTTTCTCTGTCATGAAGAGACAACCCTAGGTGTTGTTGGCAGTCATCCCAAGTAGGCTGGTGTGAAAACATCAATGACTCAACCACACCTAGGAGCCGGTTGGGGTCCTCGGTAAAAGGGGGATTTTTATTTTTCCAGTTATATTGGTCTGAAGAGGAGAAAGGTAAATACTGGTAGGCTTGCATTTTTCCCCCAAGGCCTTGTCAATCATTGGCCCCTAGGGATGGAGGGGGAGCATCATTCGAGTTCCAGGTTTTTCAATCATTCACCGCTGGTGAGTACCTTTAGCCGGGCTAGCTTCCTCCAGAAGAGGAGGGGCTGTGTGTGCCGCGGGGAAATTATCTGGAGGGCGCTGGGCTGGCTTAGCTTTCTCCAATGGTGGAGAGGTTGAGTCAGCAGCAGGGGAATCACTTAGAGGGTGTTGGTTTTTGGGGGACGTGGGCAGGAGATAAGGAGGGGGACGAGAGTAAAGTAGAGTCAAATCTTGTGTCTCAGGGAGAACAGAGGGTGGAGGAGGAGGAGGAGCAGAGGGTTTGAGAGATCATGGGGGAAGGAGTAGGAGTGGGGGTAGGGGCAAGGAAATGCTTCACCCATGAAGGAGATTTGCAGAGGTCCTGCCAAGTTAAGATATATGGCTGTTGATCCAGATGGCTATGTGGCCCTGGCTGAAAGACAATATCGTCTGACTTTTTAAATTAGTGGGAAGTAGAAAGATCCTTCTAGGGGCCATCCGAATCCAAAGGTGGGCCATTCTGAGGCACAGAGAGTCTGCCAGGTCCAGAATTTTACTGAAAAAGAAAGATTCTGAGCCCTTAAGGGTACTTTTGTCCAGTGATCAAGGGTCAGGGACAGAGGCATTGAAGTGCTCTGTCCCATAATGAAAGATACACAAACAGTAAAAGCAACGACACACGACACAGACAAGACAAGGAAATAAAGACAGACAATGGAACTTCCAACACTGAGACCAGGACTAAGTATCTGGCCCAACCCGATGGGCTGGCGATACTGAATCTGAAACAAAATATCACTGAATTGAGGAGACTATTGCTCCTCGATTTCCCGAATACTCTGGAGCATCCCCCAGGGATGTGGCCTGTGGCTCTGTGACACGTATGTCAGCCACCTTCGGAGAGAGCTCACACTCTTCATTGACAGCCATTTTGCAAAGCCCTAACCTGAAACCTGAAACCAGAAAGAGGCACCATACATACCCCAAGAGGAGCCTGTTGGGGTCTCTCGTTCGCCGGTGCCAGATCTCAGTGGAACCTCCATATGTAAAGGTCAGGCGAGCATCGGGTGAAGAGCCCACCAAGAGACTGTCTCACGCAAAAGCAAAGGGTTTATTGGGGATTCAGCATGCTGGGGCTCAGAGCTCACTTGAATAGAGCAGAGAGCCCTGAGAACAGCTTAAGCAGAGCTTATATACTTTCCTTGGAGAGGGCAGAGAGGGAACTTTATTGTTTGGTCTGGGCGAGTGAGCAGTTTGCGTGCAACCGGGTGAATGAGTACATTCTGCAGGTTGGCAGTTGGGGACAGCACATTCTGGGAACAAGATTAGCAAACAGTTCTCAAGATTTCAATAGTGTTTTGTTATGCATACAGAAAAATAGCAAGCGACATTTACCTATTTTACTAAATTTTCATTACCGAATATACTTTGCCAGATTTCCTAATGTCTCTATTGAAATCTGCTTTCCTACATATTTTCCCCAGTACATCATTGTGACTGACTCTTCACAAGTGCTGACATTTACATTCACTCTATACCCGAAACCCCATAGCTAAAGAACTTTTGGTGCAAATCCTATACTTACTCTCCGTTCTAAACTTACCGACTATCGTCCTAATCCTACCGACTATCATTTTTTTAATTTTTTTTCTTAAAGAAAGAGTTAGAGAGAGAGGGAGAGAGAGAGAGAATTTTTTAACATTTAGTTTTTTTAGTACTTGGCAGACACAACATCTTTGTTTGTACGTGGTGCTGAGGATCGAACTCGGGCCGCACGCATGCCAGGCGAGCGCGTTAACACTTGAGCCACATCCCCAGCCCCCCGGCTATCCATTTTTGACTGGAAGTTCTTTTTGACAATCAATCATTCAAAGTACAAGGTCCTATGCCTTTGTATATTGATTTATCTGAGACATCTGTGCAGAAAATAAATCAAAGCTAAATATTGCAATCAAAGACCCAATGCCCTTCTGGGCTTCAAATATTACCTTTATTTCTGTTTTCATACTTATATTTCACCTATATATTCTTGAAAATATCGAAGGTTCGCCATACCATTATTCATTCAGCAGAATGATTCCTAACCCCAATCGAAACTGTTATTAACCCTAACCATACACTCTTCCCTCAATCTAACTTTACAGAAGAGCAGGGACAGAGTTGATCTTACAATACAGGAATGTACGGTTTCTTCCAACTGCTGAGAAACTCAAAGGTCCACGCAAAAATGATCTCTGGAGAAGTTGTAGGCACATATGTAGGAACTGAGAGAGCAAAAGTCATCTTCCATTGAAAACAACCTGGTCAGGATGAAGGGATGTGTCTGAATCAGCCTCTCTCTTCTTAATATGGAGAAGAAGGACCAAACCAGGCCAGTGTGGAGAGCACTTCCCGGGTGCCTATGGTTGATATACCATTCGAACTTTTGAAAGTGTCACAGGATGTAGGGGCAGCCTCCATTTCATGGGACACTTTGAAGCAACTGTTAGAACAAAGTGGTTGCCAAGGCAGTGACCTCATTCAGATCTTGAAGGAAGTGACCTCACCTAACATCCTTTGTGATGGAACACTCTGAACTTGGGATCCAGGAAGCCAGGCACCCAAATCCTGTCTCAGTCCCAGTCCCAGTCCCAGTGGTCTCAATTGTTCGGATTTACCAAGGACAGAGTCAGTCTTTCTTGGTACCTACGGAGGTGAGGATGCCCAAATGCCAGGAAAGCTCTGAAGAGTGGCCTTTCCTGAGAAAGCAGTTAGTGGATCACCGCTGGCTCCTGAGAACTTCACAGTGTTGACCAAGGAGACCAGATCTGAGACAGGACAGGACATTTTGGGGTAACATAGTATGGCCCACCAATCAGAGGACACTATGGATAGTCACAGACTGACTTGGGGGAAGAAGTTGTCTTTGTGGATGTGGCTGTTGGTTTGTGGTTTGGTCTCATGTTCTGAGAATAGGTAATAAAGGCGGTTTTTTGGTTTGAAGTGAATTGTTTCTAATAAGTCTTATGAAAAGGCGAGTGTTTCTAAGTCTGTGTATCCCACTGTGTCCGTGGTTCCAGACATCAGAAAAGAGAATGCATCAATGGATGACTCCTGTCTAGTAGAAATCTTCCCAACATTCATCCTGCCAATTTATGAATGGACTGCGGCTTGCCTTATGAATGGGCAACACCTACTATCTTCCTAAGTTTCTATTTTGTTCCTGAATTCACTCCACTCTCCAAAATAGGCTCATGGTTATGTGTCCAATATATATACCACCTCCAAGCTCTGTGACATGGCCATGTACTGGATAGCTAAAGGGAATGGCGAGCATCTCAGAAAACTCAGATATCAGTGTGACCAGGAAAGTCTCAGTGGAGAAATCCTGCTTTGGGCCATTTGCTTACCTATTGTTCTGTTGCCCTGAATTTCAGAAAGCTTTTTGCCTCAGACTACTCCTTTGTGAAGCCTGAAGAAAAAGAGTCTTCAAATGCAAATGAATGGGCATCACCTGTGGCTCTTTGCTTGATTGCTTTGGAAAGGGATGTGTCTGAATCAGCCTCATGACCCTGTGTGAGGCTGTGGCTTAGATTCTTAGCACCTGATGGATCTAAAGAAAGATACCATGTGTGCATCCAAAACCAAAATGGCCAAATGAGGAGTCATTGTGGATTAAGTCTTTTGCTTTCCTCTGTTAGGTTCCTGAAATCCATCAAGTGAGAATAGGGATCTTTTGGGTCAAATGAGTTCTTCAAACCCTGCAGAGACTAGCCCAGAGGTGCTTGGCTTTTCTCATGACTCCAAATCACATAAAGAATCTATACCTGAAAGTAAGTAGGCCCCAAATTGGAGATGCAGAGCAGTATTAAGTGCAGGGCTATTTAATCACTCTTGGTTCTCAGAAAGGGTGTCCAGGCCACCCTGACTTTAGGCAAATGAGGGACAAGGGAACTTATTTGGATACTGTCTTTGTCTGTGCCCCTCATGGAAATTTCCAGCCAGAGGTTATGATAAGTGTCTATATGGAGAATGTTGAGGGCCATGTGGGAGTGTTTTGGTTTTAATTCTGGTCATTTGTGTGGCGGTTGGAAGAGATGACTTAGTTCACCTGGGCTTGAACTCTGGTGTTATTAGAGACTGAATTCTGGAAGTGTCCTCAGAGAAGTATTGCCATGAATTGTGTTGGAATTTTAGGAGGCAACACATGAGAGTCATCCTGAAAACTGAGATCCTGGCCAAGGTGGCTTCCACAGAGCACTGGGAATCTCAGCGAGGATTTCACGTGATTTTATTCTGAAAGTCTTGGCAGCCATAATTGAGAGTCAAAACACACATAGACCTCACATTTTAGACCTCAATGGGCCTGGATTCATGTGAAATATTGGCCACTCTTTGGGAAGCCTTGCCTGTGAGAGTTCTCCAGAGATTTCTTTGAAATGAGCTTCCTCACCATTTAATGTTTCCTAATTAATTTGAAACCCACAGTGCCTCCAACTTCATCTTTGAAAAATAGCTAAATACATACCATGAATTTTTTGAAATTTCAATGACCAGGTGGCAATGGAGAAACTTTGGATGACTTGTTGCTGGTCATGAGTGTACCAGACTGTGCTTGGATTTACTTGGTTTCATGAAAACAGTGTAGAAAAGAGATCCCTGTAAGTTGGAGACTGCTGAGTAGTGGTCCTAGAGCAGTGGTGTGCAGGTATGTGATAAAACATCTGTGGTGGTACCATGTGGATCTGCCCTTGGATTCCAAATGGCTTGAGACTGACATGGTGAAGTCAGCAGACCCTATTATATAAAAGCATCTTGTTATATGGAGAGGTTTCCGGGCAATGTTCAGAATCAGATTGCTATGGACAAGCAGGCAAGCTATGTGGGGTAGAAGAGTGGTTGGTGCATTTTCCTGCAGACCTTGACCCACCACATGTGACAGAACTCCCTCCATCACTGGTACCTGTTGAACTCCTTGTATTTCCTGAAGCAAATACCAAATTCGCAGTGCAGAAGCAAGAAACACCTCGAAAAGTGGAAGATGATCAAATGGCTTCACAGTCCACATGGAAAGACACTAAGACCCCAGTGGCCACAGTTTACCTACAAAGAGAGAATTCAGCACTGCTTCCTCATGTTTATTGGAAAATTAAAAAAAAATATATCTTCCAGGTCACAGAGATCAGACCCAGCTTTGTTTTTCTCACTAGAAAGGATGCTAAAATTCCTGACAACAACATATATTTCAAGTGCCCAACCTCAGAGGCAGTTTCTCAAGAGTCTTTAGGCCCAATGAGCTCCATGTTTGTGGAGTGTTTACCCTGTCCCTCACTTTTGGAAACTCCTCTACCACATCCAAGATTGTGAACTCCTGAATATTTTCCATTCCGATATGTATTCACAGATTTCCTAACTCTTCTTCTCTAATTGTGTTTATTTGGGGCAAAGGTAATGTAAAGGCAATGTTCTGGATGAGAGTGGGAATATTTTTGTGTAGCACATATTTGCATACACATTGGATTCATTTTCCTATTTTCCATTCGAATTACTGAATTCCTGACACTAACCCATACCCTAATAGACTCTGACTACTAATCCTAAAATGATGGACAAAAATAACCAAACAGAATGGAAATGAAAGCAGTTCAGAGAAGGCATGGTGTATAGTTGGACTTTCCTTTTGAATGATAAAGGGTAGGTGTTATAAATCTAGTCAATTTTTAATTGAAATTGATCTCCATGTGTTTTTAAAGTTAACAAATATGTGAATTCCTGTCTCCCTTTCTCTGCAGCCTGTTCAGCACATGTATTTTTATATGCAAATATAGAAACATAACTGGTATCACAGGTATATCCTTGTGAGTTTGGCTGTCTTGGGAGATACAAATTGTGGGAAGAGATCACTCCTCCTAAACGCTGTTGGAACTGAAACTTCAACCTATGGGTGAACTTCCTAGTTGAACAATATTATACATAAATCCATGTTCAGTAAAATGATTATTTTTGGATCTGTGGATGATATATGATTCATAGTGAATTTCGATTGGCATGCATATTGATACATTTTAGTGTCTGTGTGTGTGTGTGTGTGTGTGTGTGTGTGTGTATATATATATATATATAAATACATAAATGCACACACACATATCTATATCTATATCTATCTATCTATCTATCTATATATATATATATATATATATATATAAACTCTCAAGATTTTTCAAAATATGAAATATATGTTTCTTATTATACACTCCCTAAATTCATTCGTGTTCATATATGTAAATTTATAGTCAACATTTCACAAGATTATTCTCATAAAAATTCATCCACTTGAAATACGTATTCGTTTCCTAGTACTGAAAACTAACTTCAGTGAATAGTGCATACAAATCATAATATTTCTACAGTAACTGACGCAGTTTAGCATCAATGCAAGTAGATTCCTATGGGATATGATGTGTATTTTGACGTTCATTTTCATTCAAAACTGGTGCATTACTATTTTTTCAGTTTTTGCACATCATTGGATATATATTTCATCCACAAGTTAGGAAATTTATAGGCTTTTTTTATACTTACAATCAAATCCTGCTTCAGAACATATGAATTCCTCTATATTTCTTGACTCATCTTTTCATGAGATTTCTTTCCAAACACATTATTTTCCATTTCCATAATCACTTTTGAAGCTAAACTCACACACCCTTCATGATAAAACATAACCCTAATATTACCATTAAATGTATAACTCGTTGGAATGAATGATTGTATATCAATATAAGATTTTTATATATTTTCAGATATCATTTCAATCCATGATTTAAAGTGGAAACAGTATATTATTTATTCACAGTATTGTCAATTCATTCATTTCTTCTACATTCATAGACACAGGGTACAACTCTGTGTACCCCCAATACTAATTTATACCTCTTCAAAATATTGCTCCCAGAAATGTTAGAAGAAATACTCATGTCACCTGATCTACATATACATTTTATCACAGTAATATTCTGATCACAAAATGCAAAGGTCACACTTCTGATTGTAGCAAATCCTAGATGGAAAGTGATCCTGGATTACTAAAAACATCCATGTCCAGGTTTCCTAATGCTCTCAAATGTCAATCATATTGGTGACTACATATTTGTTTCTTCCTAAGATTATATATTGAAACTCAACCTTGTTGATAATGTCTAATCCTATCATTCACTTTATACTTTGCCTGATTTCATAATGTGTGTATTGATATCTGATTTCCTACATAATTTTCCCAGTTCATCATTGTGACTGACTCTCCACATGTGCTGAAATTTACATTCACTCTCTAACCGAAAACCTAGGGCTATTGAACTTTTGGTCCAAATCCTATACTCACTCTTCTTCCGAAACAGACCGACTATCTTCCTAATCCTAACAACTATCCCTTTTTGACTGGATGAACTCTTCTACATTCAATCATCCAGGGTACAAGATGATATGCCATTGTATATTGATTTATCAGAGACATCTGTGCGAACGAAATTCAATGCTAAGTATTCCAATCAAGGGCCCAATGCCTTTCTGGGCTTAAAATCTTACCTAGATTTCTGTTTTCATACTTATATTTCAAATCTATATTCTTATAAATATCCCAGGTTCCCAATACCATTATTCATCCAGCAGAATGATTCCTAACTCAAATAGAACATGTTATTAACCCTAACCATACATTGTTCCCTCAATCTAACTTTATAGAAGAACAGGGACAGAGTTGGTCTTAATATAGAGGAATATAGGGGATCTTCCACCCGCTGAGAACCTCAAAGGTCCATGCAGAAATTATCCCTGGGGAAGATGAAGGCAGCTATAAAGGACCTGAGAGGGCAAAAGTCATCATGTAAGGCAAACAACCTGGTTAGGATGAAGGGATGTTTATGAATCAGCCTCTCTCTTCTTAATGTAGAGAAGATGGACCAAACCAGGTCTGTGTGAGAGCTGTTCCCGGGTGCCTATGGTTGATATATCGTTCTAAGTTGTGAAAGTGTCACAGAAAGTAGGGGCAGCCTCCATCTCATGGGACCCTTTGAAGGAACTGTTAGGACAAAGTGGTTGCCAAACCAGTGACCTCATTCAGTTCCGAACGGAAGTGACCTATCTCACTTCCTTGGTCTTGGAACACTCTGAACTTGGAATCCCAGAAGCCAGGCACACAGAACCAGTCCCAGACCCAGTCCCACTGGGCTCACTTGTTTGGTTTTACCAAGGACAGAATCAGTCTTTCTTGGTACCTACTGATTTGAGAATGGCCAAATGCCAGGAGAGCTTTGGAGAGTGGCCTTTCCTGAGAAAGAAGGTAGTGGCTCAAAGCTGGCTCCTGACAACTTCAAAGAGTTTGCCAAGAAGTCCAGATCTGAGACAGTACAGGGCATTTTGGGGGAACATAATATGGTACAACAATCAGAGGAAATTCCGGAGAGTCAAAGACCTACTTGGGGGAAGAAAGTCCTATGTTGTTGTGGGTGTGAGTTTGTTGTTTTTTCTCATGTTCTGAGAATTGGTAGGAAAGGCAGTTTGTTTGATTTGAAGTGGACTGTTTCTAGTAAGTCGTTTGACAAGGCAAGTGTTTCTATGTCTATGTATCCACTGTGTTTGTAGTTGTAGACATTAGAAAACATAATGCATCAATGAATGTGTCCTGTCTAGTATAATGCTTCCCAGAATTCATACTGCCCAATTTATGATTGGACTGCAGCTTTCCTTATGGATGGGTAGCAATTACTATCTTCCTAATTTCCTGTTTTATTCCTGAATTCTGGCCACTCTCCGGAATAGGCTCATGGTTTTCTGTTCAAGATACTGTGACATGGCCATGTACTGGAGAGCTGAAGGAAATGGGAGCATCTCAGGAAACTCAGATATCAGTGTGACCAGTAAAGTCTATGTGGAGAAACCCTGCTTTGGGAATTTTGCTTACCTATGGTTCTGGTGCTGTGAATATCTAGAAGGTCTTTGCCTTAGGCCACCCCTTTGTGAATCCTGAAGAAAAGAGTTTTCAAATGGAAATGAATAGGCATCACCTGTGGCTCTTTGTTTTATTGCTTTGTAAAGAGATGTGTCTGAATCAGCCCCTTGGCCCAGTGTGATTATTTGGAGAAGTAGATCAGTATTAATGGCAGGCCTATTTGATCATTGCTGGTTAACAGGAAGGGTTTCCAGGCCACCCTGACTTTAGGCAAATTAGAGGCAAGGGAGATTATTTTGGACACTGTCTTGGTATGCACCCCTCATGGAAACCTCAACCCAGAGGTTATGATGAGTGTCTATATAAAAGAAGATAAGGGCCATGTGGGAGTGTTTTGGTATTAATTGTGGTCAGTTGTGTGGCAGTAGGAAGAGATTCCTGGATCAACCTGGGCTTGAACTATGGTGTGATTCCCCTTAGAGACTGAGTTTTGGAACTGAACTCAGAGAAGTATTACCATGAATTCTGTTGGGATTTTAGAAGGCCACGCAGGAGAGTTGCCCTTGGAGACTGAGATTTAGGCCCAGGATGGCTTTCCACAGAGCACTGGGAATCTCAGCTAGGATATCACATGATTTCATTCTCAAAGACTTGGCAGCCATACTTGAGAGTCAAATAACACATGGAACTCACATTGTAGACCTCAATGGGCCAGGCTTCATTTGACCTTTTGGCCACTCTTTGGGAAGACTTGCCTGTGAGAGTTCTCCTGAGCTTTCATTGAAATGAGCTTCCTCACCATTTAATGGTTCCTGAATGAATTGAAATCCACAGTGACACCAACTTCATCCTTGAAAAATGGCTAGATAAATACCATGGAATAATTCCCAAGAGCAGGTGGCACTGGAGAATCATTGGATGTTCTGTTGCTGATCATGAGTGTACCAGACAGTGCCTTGATTTACTGGGTTTCATGAAAATGGTGTAGAACAAAGATGCCAGTACGTTGGAACCTGCTTAGTAGTGGGCCTAGAGCAGTGGTTTGCAGGTGTATGATAAAACATCTGTGATGGGGCCACATGGATCTGCCATTGGCTTCCAAATGCCTTTTGACTGACATGGTGCAGCCAGCAGACCCTTATATGTAAAGGCATCTTGTTACATTGAGAGGTTTTAGGGCAATGTTCAGAATTGGGTTGCTACAGACAAGGGGGCAAGCTTTGTTGAATAGAAGCCTGGTTGGGGCGTTCTCCTGCACACCCTGACCCACCACACGTGAGAGTACTCCCTCCAGCACTGTGTCCCCGTTGAACTCATGGTATTTACTGAAGCCAATACCAAACTCCCAGTGCAGCAGTAAGAATCACCAGGAAAAGTGGAGAATGACCAAATGGCTTCTCAGTCCACACGAGGAGACACTTAGCTCCCAGTGGCCACAGTTTACCTACAATGAGGGAATTTAGAACTGCTGCCTCATGTTCACTAGAAAAGAAGAAACCATGTCCTTCAGGTCACATATATGCAGATCCAGCTTTGATTGTCTCACTACAAAGGAAGCTGAAGCTCTTGACAACAACATATATTACAAGGGCCCAACCTCAAAGGCAGTTTCTCAAAGAGTCATTAGGCCAGCAGAACTCCATATTTGTGGAGTATTTACCCTATCCCATACTTTTGGAAATTCCTCTACCGCCTCCAAGGCTGTGAACTCCTGAGCATTTTCATTTCCACATATGTATTCACAGATTTTCTAACTCTTCTCCACTAATTGTGTCTTAATTGGGGCAAAGGTTATGTCAAGGCATTGTTCTGGATGAGAGTGGGATGATTTTTGTATAGCACATATTTGCATACACATTAGATTCATTTTCATATTTTCCATTTGAAATACTGAATCCCTGACATTAACCCATAACCTACTAGACTCTGACTACTAATCCTAATATGATGGAGAACAAGAAACCTAACAGAATAGAAATACAGGCTGTTCATAGGAGGCATGGTGTATACTTGGACTTCCCTTCTGCTTTATCAAGGGTATGTGTTATAAATCTAGTCAACTTTTCATTGTAATAGTTCTCAATGAGTTTTTAAAGTTAACACATATGTAAATTTCTGTCTCCCATTCTCTGTAGCCTATTCATCACATGTATTTTTTATGCATATTTAGAATCCTACCTGGTATCACAAGTACATTTTTGTAAGCTCACTGATTTTGAAAGATACATATTTTGATAAGATATCAATCCCCCTAAATCATGATGGAACTGAAAATTAAAACTATTGGTGAATTTCCTAGATGAACAACATTATATATAAATCGATGTTCAGTAAAATGAATATTTTTGGATATGTGGATGATATGTATTACACGGTGAATTTCGATTAGCATATAGATTGCTACATTATAATGTCAGTGTGTGTCTGTCTATCTATCTATCTATATATATATATATATATATATATATATATATATATATATACTGTCCAGATTTTTCAAAATGTGAAATATATGTTTCTTATTATACACTCCCTAAATTCACTCATGTTTCTATATGTGGTTTATAATCAACTTTTCACAAGATAATTCTCAGAAATATTCATCTGCCTGAAATACATAATTATTTCCTAGTACTGAAAACTAACTTCAGTGAATGGAGCTTACAAATCCTAATATTTTTACAGTAACTGAATCAGTTAAACATCAATGCAAGTATAATCCTACGGGACATGATGTGTATTTTGAAGTTCATTTTTATTCAATATTGGTACATTATTATTTTTTCAGTTTATGGACATCATAGGATATATGATTTCATCCACAAGTTCAAAAATTTATAGACATTTGTTTCACTTTTAATCACGTCCTGCTTCAGAACACATGTATTCCTCTAAGTTTCTTGACTGGTCTTTTCATGAGATTTCATACCAAACACATTAATTTTGATTTCCATAATCACTTTGGAAGCAAAACTCACATACCATTCATATTAATTATCACTCTGATATTACCATTAGATGTATAACTGGTTTGAATGAATGATTGTATGTCAATATAAGATTTCTTATATCTTTTCAGATATCAATTCTATCCATTATTTAAAGTGGAACCAGTTATATTATTTATTCACACTATGGTCTATTCATGCATTATCTCTATATTCATAGACACAGTGTACACCTCTTTGTACCCCCAATACTAATTTATACGTCTTCAAAATATTGCTCCCTGAAATGGTGGAAGTGGACTCATGTCACCTGATCTTCATATACATTTAATCACAGAAATATTCTGGACACAAAATGCAAAGGTCACACTTATGATTGTATAAAAGCCCAAATGGAAAGAAAACATGGATTACCAAAAACATCCATGTCCAGGTTCCCTAATGCTCTCAAATGTCAATCCTATTGGTGACTACACATGTGTTTCTTCTTAAAATTATATATTCAAACTCAACCCAATGGAAAATGTCTAATCCTATCCCTCACTTTATAATTTGCCTGATTTCATAATGTCTCTATTGCTATCTGCTTTCCTACATATATTCCCCAGTTCATCATTGTGACTGACTCTTCACATGTGCTGACATTTACTTTCACACTCTAATAAATAACCTATTGCTAAAGAACTTTTGTTCCAAATCCTATACTCACTCTTCTTCCTAAACATACTAACTATCTTCTTAATCCTACCGAGTATCCCTTTTTGACTGGATGTTCTCTTCTACATTCAATCATTCAAGTAACAAGGTCTTATGCTATTGTGTATTGATTTATCTGAGACATCGGTGCAGAATGTAATTCAACGCTAAGTATCACAATCAAGGGCCCAATGCCCTTCTGGGCTTCAAATCTTACTTAGATTTCTTTTTTCATACATATATTTCATCTCTATATTCTTAAAATAATCACAAGTTTCCAATACCATTATTCATGCAGCAGAATAATTCCTAACCCAAATGGAACATGTTATTAACACTAACCATACACTGTTTGTGTTAATAACATGTTTACAGAAGAGCAGGGACAGTGTTGATCTTACAATACAGGAATGTAGTGGATCTTCCATCTGCTGAGAACCTCAAAGCGCCATGCAGAAATGATCCCTGGAGAAGATGTAGGCAGGTATGAAAGACCTGAGAGAGCAAAAGTCATCTTCCATCGCAAACAACCTGGTCAGGATGAAGGGATGTTTCTGAATCAGCCTCTCTCATCTTAATGTAGAGAATATGGACCAAACCAAGACTGTGTGGAGAGCTGTTCCTGGTTCCCTATGGTTGATATACCATTCTAATTTGTGAAAGTGTCACAGGAAGTAGGGGCAGCCTCCATCTCATGGGACCATTGAAAGAAACTCTTAGGACAAAGTGGTTGCCGAGGCAGTGATCTCATTCAGTTCCTGAAAAAAGTGACCTCAACTCACTTCCTTATTGATGGAACTCTCTGAACATGGGATCCAGGACGCCAGGCACCCAGATCCAGTCCCAGTCCCAGTCCCAGTGGTCTCACTTGTTTGGATTTACCAAGGACAGAATCAGTCTTTCTTGGTTCCTCCTAAGGTGAGGAGGCCAAATGCCTGGAAAGCTCGGAAGATGGGCTTTTCCTGGAAAAGCAGGTAGCGGCTCACTCCTGGTTCCTGACAACTTCACAGAGTTGGCCAAGGAGACCAGATCTGAGACAGAACAGGACATTTTGGGGGAACATAGTATGGCCCACCAGTCGGAGGATACTCCGGATAGTCTCATACCTATTTGGGGGAAGAAGGTGTCATTGTCAGTGTGGGTGTGGGTTTGTGGTTTTGTCTCATGTTCTGAGAATAGGAAGGAAAGTCAGTTTGTTTGGTTTGGAGTGAACTGTTTTTAGTAAGTCGTTTGACAAGGCAAGTGTTTCTGGGTCTGTGTATCACACTGTGTCCGTGGTTGTAGACATTAGAAAAGAGAATGCATCAATGGATATGTCCTGTCTAGTAGAAAGCTTCCCAGCATTCATCCTGCCCATTTTATGAATGGACTGTGGATTGCCTTATTAATGGGCAATACCTGCTACCTTCCTAATTTGCTGTTTTCTTCCAGAATTCTGGACACTCTCCAGAATAGGCTCATGGTTTTGTGTCTAAGTTATGTACAACCTCCAAGCTCTGTGACAAGGCAATGTTCTGGATAGCTGAAGGAAATGACGAGCATCTGAGAAAACTCAGATATCAGTTGACCAGGAAAGTCTCAGTGGAGAAACCCTGCTTTGGGCCATTTGCTTACCTATTGTTCTGTTGCCCTGAGAGTCAGGAAGTCTTTGTCTCACGCCACCCCTTTGTGAATCCTGAACAAAATAGTTTTCAAATGGAAATAAATAGGCTTCACCTTTGGCTCTTTCGTTAATTGATTTGGAAAGAGTTGTGTCTGAATCAGCCTCTTGGCCCAGTGTGATTCTTTGACTTAGATTCTCAGCACCTGGTGGATCTAAAGAAAGATCCCATGTGTGCATCCAAATCAAAAATGGCAAAAAGAGCTGTCATTGTGGATGAAGTCTCTTGCCTTCCTCTGTAAGGTTCCTGAATTCCATCAAGTGAGAATAGGGATCATTTGGGTCAGATGAGTTCATCAAAGCCCTTCAGAGGCTTTCCCGTAGGTGCTTAGGTTTTCTCATCACTCCAATTCACATAAAGTATCTTTAACCGACACTCAATAGGCCTCAAATGGGAAAAGTGGTGCAGTATTACGGGCAGGCCTTTTTGATCACTCCTGGTACAAAGGAAGGGTGTCCAGGCCACCCCGAATTTAGGCAAATGAGGAGCAATGGAGCTTATTTTGGACACTGTCTTGGGCTGCGTCCCTCATGGACACCTCCAGCCAGAGGTTATGATGAGTGTCAATATGAAAGAAGATGAGGGCCATGTGGGAGAATATCGGTTTTATTGTGGTCATTTGTGTGGCAGTTGGAAGAGATGACTGGGTCCACCTGGGCTTGAACTCTGGTGTGATTCCCCTTAGAGACTGAGTTCTGGAACTCACCTCAGAGAAGTATTGCCATGAATTGTGTTGGGATTTGAGGAAGCCACGCATGAGAGTCATCTTTGGAAACTGAGATCAAGGCCCAGGTTAGCTTTTCAGAGGGCACTCTGATCTCAACCAGGATATAACATGATTTTATTCTGAAAGACTTGGAAGCCATTGTTGAGAGTCAAAACAGACAATGACATCACATTTTAGACCTCAATGGCCCTGGCTTCATGTGACCTTTTGGCCACTCTTTGGGAAGCCTTGCCTGTGAGAATTCTCCAGAACTTTCATTGAAATGAGCTTCCTCAACATTTAATGGTTCCTGAATGAATTGAAACCCACAGTGCATCCAACTTCATCCTTGAAAAATGGCTAGATAAATACCATGAAAATTTTCAATTTCCCATGACCAGGTGGCACTGGAGAACCATTGGATATTCTGTTGCTGATCATGAGTGTACCAGACAGTGCCTTGATTGATTGGGTTTCATGAAAATAAGTTGGAGCCTGCTGAGTAGTTGTCCTAGAGTAGTGGTTGGCAGGTGTGTGAAAAACATCTGTGGTGGGGCCATGTGGATCTGCCATTGGCTTCCAAATGGCTTGTGACTGACATGGTGCAGTCAGCAGACCCTCCTATGCAAAGGCATCTTGTTATATGGTGAGGTTTCAGGGCAATGTTTACAATCAGGTTGCTATGTTTAAGGGGGAAAGCTATGTGGGATAGAAGCCTGGTTGGTGCATTCTCCTGCATACCCTGACCCACCACGCCTGACAGAACTCGCTCCAGCAATGTGTCCCAGTTGAACTCCTTGGATTTCATGAAGCAATTACTAAACTCCCAATGCAACAGCAATAAACACATATAGAATCCTACCTGGTACCACACCTACATTCTTCTGAGGTGAACGACTTGGCAGATACAAATTGTGAGAGAAGATCACTCCTCCTAAACACCGTTGGAACTGAAAATATAACCAATGGATGAGCTTCCTAGTTTTACAACATTATACATAAATCCATGTTCAGTAAAATGAATATTTTAGATCTGTGAATGATATATATTTCATGATGAATTTCGAATAGCATATATATTGCGAGTTTTTAATGTGTTTGTGTGTATGTATATATATGTGTATATATATACATACACACATTCTCCAGATTTTTCAAAATATGAAATATTTGTATCTTAATATACACTCCCTTAATTCATTCATATTCATGTATGTGGATTTATGATGATCTTTTCTAAATATTATTCTCAGAAATATTCATCCACCTGAAATACTTTTTTGTTTTTTGTACTGAAAACTAACTTCAGTGAATGTTGCATACAAATCCTAATATATCTAGAGTAACTGACCCAGTTTAACCTCAATGCAAGAAGATTCATATGGAACATGATGTGTATTTTGATGTTCATTTTAATTCAACACTGGTACATTACTATTTCTTCAGTTTATGCACATCATAGGATATATATTTCATCAAAAAGATGACAAAATTATAGGCATTTTTCACTTTCAATCACTTCCTACTTTAGAACACATGTATTCTTCCATATTTCTTAACTGGTCTTCTCAAGATTCTTTTTTCCAAACACATTATTTTCGATTTTCATAATCACATTGAAGCAAAACTCACACACCCTTCATGATAAACCATAACCCTAATATTAACATTGATGTATAACTTGTTGGAATGAATGATTGTATATCAATATAAGATTTTTCATATTTTCAGATATCAATTCAATCCACCATTTAAAGTGGAACCAGTTATATTACTTATTCACAGTTGGTCTATTCATGCATTATCTCTATATTCATAGACACAGGGTACACCTGTTTGTACCCCAAATACTAATTTATAAGTCTTCAAAATATTGCTCCCCAAAATGGTGGAAGAAATTCTTATGTCACCCGATCTATATATACATTTTATCACAGTAATATTCTGGACACAAAATTCAAAGGTCAAACTTATATTTGTACCAAAGCCTAAATGGAAAGTGAACATGGATTACTAAAATCATCAATTTCCAATTTGCCTAATGCTTTCAAATATCAATCCTATTGATGACTACATATTCGTTTCTTCCTAAGATTATATATTCAAACTCAACCCTGTTGAAAATGTCTAATCCTATCACTGACTTTATACTTTGCCTGATTTTGTAATGTCTGTATTGATATCTGCTTTCCAACATATTTTCTCCAATTCATCATTGTGACTGACTCTTCACTTGTGTTGACATTTACATTCACTCTGTAACCGAAACCCTATTGCTAAAGAACTTTTGTTCCAAATTTTATACTAACTCTTCTTCCTAAACCTACTGACTATCTTCCTAATTTTACCGACTATCACTTTTGAATGGATGTTCTCATCTACATTCAATCATCCAAGTAAATGTAGGGCGAGTGTCAGAGGATGAGACCACCAAGAGACTATCTCATGCAACAGAAAGGGTTTATTTGGGGTCCAGCATGCTGGGGCTCAGAGCTCACTTGAATAGAGCAGAGAGCCCTGAGAACATCTTAAGCAGAGCTTATATAATTTTCTTGGAGAGGGCAGGGAGGGAAGTTTATTGATGGGTCAGGGCGAGTAAGCGGTTTGTGTGTAAACGCGTGAGGGAGTACATTCTGCAGTTTGGCAGTTGGGGACAGCACATTCTGGGAACAAGATTAGGAAACATTTCTCAACATTTCAACAGTGTTTTGTTAAGTGTACAGAAAAACAGGAAGTGACAAGTACATATTTTATTAACATTTCATTCCCCACTTCTTCTTCTGGCTACTTTTAATCATAAAAGTGATTGTTGGGGGGTGTCACATTTTATGTATGCTAGTGGGGTATTAACATAAGTTTAACTTGTCCAATTTGAGCTTGGAGAAAAGAAATTACATGGTTGAGAAACAGGGTTTTATAGTAAGCAATAAAATGAGGATTATTATTGGACCGGCCAGGGTTGATTAAAATGTAGTTAATCAGGGGGACTGTGTAAACCAAGACTCAAACCACCAATTTTGGGTCTCTATCTCTCTTTGATGCTCTTCAGGCATCTTTTTAATTTACTCATAGAGTTTGTTACAACTCCAGTATGGTCGACATAAAAAAAAAAAAAAAAAAAAAAAAAAAAAAAAAAAAAAAAAAAAAAAAAAACATTCTTTCCTCAATGCAGCACAAAGGCTCCCTTCTCTCATGAAATGGAGGTCCAACCCTCGACTTTTCTGTAAAACAACTTCTGCCGCAGTCTTTGGCTGGGCACAAATCACGAGTCTCCACACAGCTTGTAGATTCAAACAGCAATTCTTTATTCCGGAACTCACACCAGCCGTCTACAAACACGCTCTGGGGGAATCCACGTTCTCTGCCCAAATCCACTCTCTCCCAAATCCACTCCGCATGGGCTTCTGTCTCCCAAAATATACTGTCTGACCCTAAGCATTCAAGAGGAACTCAGCAGCAGGATATGCCCTATTCTAAAGGGGGAACACCCTAATCTCCTATTATGCTAAACTGCCCTATTCTAAAGGGGGAACACCCTAATCTCCTATTATGCTAAACCTCCCTATTCTAAAGGGGGAACACCCTAATCACGGATCCTGCCCTGGTCCATGAGCAAGGTCACCTTTCAGAAGTCCTTCCACTAGACAGCATGGGAGTAAGCTGGCAAGGAATTTGTCATACCTACTTGGCTGATGGCTCCCAGCAAACTTCAAAGAGAGAGGTAAAAGATTCCTGCAAAGCTGTGATGGAATTTTCTAATATCTTTAAGTTTTGATCTATTGCTGCTTCTAATTGGGTCATTTGTTGTGTCCGATGGACCAGGGCAGTGGTTCCTGTGCGAACCCGGGCAGCAACTCCTATTCATAATAGAATGGCTAAGGTGAGAGATATATGTTCCCACCTGAACCGGGTTGTATGCCCCTCTATTTGATCTTCAAATGAACCTGCGTCATAATAGAACGCTCTGGGAAACATCTGCACCGTTACACAATTAATCACTTCTGTTGACAATTTCATAAAAACATAAACAACGTTTAAGTATATAGAATTATATTGTTGTAGGGACGGAAAAGGCAAGGCACCTAAGATAGCACCAAAGACAAGGAAACAGTCATATTTGGTTGCAACCAGATTCAGAGGGCATTGCTTCTGTTGTAATCAATTAATCCCCTGAAACCCAAGTTTAGGTAGTTTCAGAATTTTGTACCCAACATGTAAGGGAAGGGGCTCTGAAGTTCACAGTCTGCAGAAGTTCACAAAGAGCAGTTTTTGTTTCTGATTTTTCCTCAGTTCTGGGCAAGTTAAATTTTCAAGGACACCTGGGTGGGGGAGAGCTTTTTTTCCCCTTTTTTCCCTCTGCCAGCTGTTTCCACGGAGCCCAGTTTGCAACTTATCCATCTTACAAATGTAGCCATCTCTATGAAGCCCCATCTCAAGGCCAGAGGCCTTGTCACATATGTTGTGAAAAACTAGTAAGGGTGTGTCTAGCTCAGGAGTGCTGATTTTTTTCAGCCAGTTGCCAGGTAGACCAGGGCAACACAAAAAGAGGAAGTTTATCTACACTGAACTCTTTTATAGGGACTCTTTTGCTGAAAGTCCTAATGTTAGCCATGGTGAAAACTTCTGGATAAGGTCAGTTAAGACTTTCCTGTGGGCCTGGTATAGAGGGGGAAGACGGGGAATGCAGGGCTGAGCGCAGCTCTTTGGATCTGAGAATGAGGAAGGAGAGATGTAAAAGAATAATGGAAAAGGGTTTTGAGATCTTCCTAGCACCAAAATCATGAGTAGTAGAACGGGTAGAACAGAGGGGGAGATGGGAGTGAGTATCCCAAAAAGCCTGTAAGGGACTTTAAATTCTTAGTAACCTGTTTTCAGTGATGACAAAGCAACTTTAAAGGCCATTTTCATTACATCTTGGATAGGGGTCTGAGGGCTCTTCTCAGCTGGTTTGAGCTTTGGGTTAGCTGGTAAGAGGACCTGGTGGGACCTAGTGTGGGCACTGACAGGAGAAGAGAGGAGTGAGTGAGTGGAGGGTTACCTCAGTACCTGCTACCTCAGCAAGGGGGTAATGGTCTGAGAAACGGTGGAGGTTTGGGTTTTTAATATAGTAATTGGAGGGGAGAAATCAAGTTGATGATGTGGGAGTGACAACAGAGAGTCTAGAGCAGAAGGCTGAGGGTGAGCATGTATTGGAGAAGCATAGTTCACGATGTGAGCAAAGGAGAGAAAAGGCCTCCACATAGAGGAATCTCCTTTCACCCTTTTGAGCACTTGCAGAAGTTAAAAAGGTCACACAGAATTTGAAGATCTAGAGACCCCTCAGGGGTCCATCAGTTTTGGTTATCTAATTGGTAATATGGCCAATGCTGTGTACAGAATTTGATGAGGAGTTTGGGTTCCATGTGGCAGTCCCTGTATGCTCACATCCGTATGACTTACAGAAGATGTCGGCGTTTCCAGCACACAGCCTTGACTGTTTGTGGCTTTGATAGTACACTGGGCAAACATAGTAATCTAGGCTAGCCAACCAGCATCTGGCTCGCGTGTCCCTACATCAATCATGTTTGTTTCCATTATCTATGGTATGGAAGGAATTTAATGGAATTTTAGTGGGATCCTCTTCATTAGGGATATCCCAATAGGGAAGACCTATACGCAGCTGACAAATGTCTGGCTGGAGAGATGGCCACCAGGTCCCTAAGCAGGCTGTATGCAAGATAGACCATACTTCCTTTCCAGTAGGATTTGTGATCAGACATCGCTGCTGAACAGGCTTATGAGGGTTAGGACTACTGGTGGTCAAGGGGAGAGTCTATAGCCTTATCCACACAGCGAATCCACAATTTGAAAGGGTTTCCAGTCTTTTCCAGTTTCCAGCCAGAGTCTGGACAGGGCACAGGCTTGAGATGAGAGGTAGGGATCCAGGAAGTGATTTTGACTACCTTTACCCTGTAGGTGTTATAAGTAGCACCTGGTATGGTCCTTTTCAGTGGAGTTCCAGGGATGACACCAGATGTCCTCTTACATAGATGAAGTCTCTATTTGATATCGCTGTAGAGTCCCCTCATCCCCAGGTTGGTAGGCAGTGGCCATCTGTTTTCACAGGTATCTCTGAGTTCTTTCAAGATCTTTAAGTCTGTTAAGCAAGGGGGTGTGGAAGGAATCGTTAGGTCTTAGAGTTGGGGTAGGACCCTTACTGGAGGAGGGACACCATAGAGAATTTCACAGGGTGTGAGGTTACACAAAGAAATAGATTGAGTATTTCTTGCATGAAACAGTACATAAAGCAGGAGCATAGTCCAATCTTTTATGCCGGTCTCTAAGCTTAATTTCGTTATGGTTTCTTTAATGGTTCTATTCATTCTTTCTACCTGTCCTGAACTCGGGGGTCTGTAAACACAATGTAATTTCCAATTAATCCCCAGGGTCCTTGCTAACCTCTGAGTTACCTGGGCCACGAACGCCGGTCCATTATCAGACCCTATTACTTTAGGCAGGCCATACCTTGGAAAAATATCTTCCAGGATCTTCTTGACCACCATTTGCGCTGTTTCATTTTTTTTTTCTTTTCTTTTTTTTTGGCGGGGAAAGCTTCAATCCATCCTGAAAATGTATCTACAAAGACTAGAAGATATTTAAGTCCATTCCTTGCTGGCTTAATTTCAGTAAAGTCCACTTCCCAGAATTGTCCTGGTCTGGTTCCTCGTAGGTGCTTTCCTGCAGGAAGCTTGGAAGGGTAAGAATTAACCAATTGATGGACCCAACAGGCTTTTGTTATCCATTCAGTTGTTTCCTTTCACTGTGAGTCAGTTAGTGGAAAACTCTGTTTTTGATCCTTCAAAAATGAATGCAGTTTCTTTGAACCAAGGTGAGTGATTTGATGTACATTTTCTACTGACATAGTTAGAGCCGTGATTATAGGAGTTTTTACTGAAGGATTTAGAAATTCCACTTGGGGGCCTTCAGGGTTAAAAGTTATTTTGGCCCAGAGCTTTGTGAGCAGATCTCTGCCAATCAATGGGGCCGTGCATTCTGGGATTACTAGGAAGGAGTGATGGATTTTTCCTTTCCCCTGGTCCATGGTCCTCTTAGTTGTCCAAGCCTGATATTTACTGCCATTAGCCCCTTGAATTAGAGACCTTTTATTTGATAGAGGTTCCAATGGGGCCTTAAAGGCAGAATATATTGCCCCTGTATCCACTTCAATGTATACTGGGGTCCCCTCCACTTCAAAAGTTAACCTGAGCTCGAGGAGAGGATCTGAGCCCCGACTTTCTTAGTAATCCTACAGAGTCAGAATGTCCAGCTGGCCTGGCTGTCTCTTTCTAGGGCACTCTTTAGCCCAGTGTCCTTTTTTTTAGAGTAGGCACATTGAATTGAGGCCAGGGGTGGCCTCTAGTGTGGTCCCCGGTGTCCCTTCCTGTCTCCATGTTTCTTAATTTCTGGTCTATTTGTTGTTGTGACCAGGACCTTAGTCAATGCCTTAGTCTGTGTTTTGTTTCTTTTATCCTCCCTTTGCTCCATACTCTTCCTCAGTTTCTCTCTTAGTATACCTTCTTGGCTTCTCTGACTAAACCTCTCAAAGTCATATCTTGTAATCCATCTAAGCATTGTAACTGTCTTTTAATATCCAGAACAGCTTGCCCAATTAAGGCCACCATGACAGATGCCTTTTGATTCTCTGCCTGAGGATCGAAAGGAGTAAATCTCTTATATGCCTCCATAATTCCCTGTAGGAACATGGAGGGACATTCATCAGTCCCTTGAATAATCTCTCTTACCTTGGCCAAAATAGTTGATCGCCTAGCGGCCACTAAGATACCCACTATTAGAGCCCAGCAATAAGAGGAAGGATGCTCATTACCTTCACAGGTTTTGGGGTCCCAGTTGGATCTGTGCAAGGGAAAGGCGGCTTTGCATATGTTGGGAAGTTTTGTCGGTCACCCATCTGGTCCGAGAATATTTTTTTCTAGAATACAGGAAGATTCTCTTTTGTTCCTCTGTCATGAAGAGAGTCCCTAGGAGTTGTTGGCAGTCATCCCAAGTAGGCTGGTGTGAAAACATCAATGATTCAACCACACCTGAGACCCAGGTGGGGTCCTCGGTAAAAGGGGGATTGTTATTTTTCCAGTAATTTAGGTCTGAAGAGGAGAAAGGTAAAAACTGGTAGGCTTGCATTTTTCCCCCATGGTTGTCATCAATCATTGTTCCTTAGAAATGGAGAGGGAGCATCACGGGAGTTCCAGGGATTTCAATCATTCAACGCCTGCAAATTCCTTTAGCCGGGCCAGCATCCTCCAGGGGAGGAGGGGGTGTGTTTGCTGCAGGGGAGTTATTTGGAGTGCGCTGGGCTCGCTTAGCTTCCTCCAATGGCGGACAGGCTGAGTCAGCAGCAGGGGAATTACTTAGAGGGTGTTGGGGGTTGGGGGACGAGGGCAGGGAATAAGTAGTAGGACGAGAGTCCAATAGAGTCAAATCTTGTGACTCAGGGAGAACAGAGGTTGAAGGAGGAGGAGGAGAAGAAGGTTTGAGAGAGCATGAGGGAAGGAGTAGGAGTGGGGGCAGGGGCAAGGAAAAGCTTCACACATGGAGGAGGAGAATTGCAGATGTCCTGAAAAGTTAAGATATATGTCTCTTGATCCTGATGTCTATGTGGCGCTGGCTGAAAGTCAATATCTCTGACTTTTTAAATTAGTGGGAAGTAGAAAGATCCTTCTAGGGGCTATCTGAATCCAAAGGTGGGCCATTCTGAGGCACAGAGAGTCTGCCAGGTCCAGCGTTTTACTGAAAAAGAGAGATTCTGAGCCCTTAAGCGGACTTTGTTGAAATGATCAAGGGTCAGAGAAAGAGGCATTGAAGTGCTCTATCCCATTATGAAAGAAAAACAATCAGTAAAAGCAATGACACACGACACAGACAAGACAATACAATAAAGACAGGCAATGGACGTCCAACACTGAGACCAGGACTGAGTAGCCGGCAAAACCTGATGGGCTGGATATGCCGAATCTGAAACAAAATATCACTGAGTCGAGGAGACTATTGTTCCTCGATTTCCCGAGTTCTCTGGGGAGTCCCCCAGTGACGTGGCCTGTGGCTCTATGACATGTCTGTCAGCCATCGTCGGAGAGAGCTCACACTCTTCATCAACAGCCATTTTGCCAAGCCCTAACCTGAAACCTGAAACCAGAAAGAGGCGCCTTACATACCCCGAGAGGAGCCCGTTGGGGTCTCTCATCTGCCGCTGCTGGATCTCGGTGGAACCTCCATATGTAAAGGTCGGGCGAGCGTCCGGGGAAGAAACCACCAAGAGACTGTCTCATGCAAAAGCAAAGGGTTTATTATGGGTCCAGCATGCTGGGGCTCAGAGTTCACTTGAATAGAGCAGAGAGCCCTGAGAACAGCTTAAGCAGAGCTTATATACTTTCCTTTGAGAGGGCAGGGCAGGATGTTTATTGATGGGTCCGGGCGAGTGAGCTGTTTGTGGGCAACTGGGTGAGGAAGTACTTTCTGCAGTTTGGCAGTTGAGGACAGAACATTCTGGGAACAAGATTAGCAAACAGTTCTCAAGATTTCAACAGTGTTTTATTAAGCATACAGAAAACAGGAAGTGATAAGTACCTATTATATTAACCTTTCACTACCGACTACACTTTGCCAGATTTCCTAATGTCTCTATTGATATCTGCTTTCCTACATAATTTCCCCAGTTCATCATTGTGACTGACTCTTCACATGTGGTGACATTTACATTCACTCTATACCCAAAACCCTATAGCTAAAGAACTTTTGGTCCAAATCCTATGCTCACTCTCCTTTCTAAACCTACCGACTATCTTCCTAATCCTACTGATTATCCCTTTTTGACTGGAAGTTCTCTTTGACAATCAATCATCCAAAATACACGGAACTTTGCCATTGTATATTGATGTATCTGAGACATCTGTGCAGAAAATAAATCAAAGCTCAGTATCACAATCAAGGTCCCAATGCTCTTCTGGGCTTCAAATCTTAAATAGATTTCTGTTTTCATACTTATGTTTCACCTATATATTCTTGTAAATATCGCAGGTTTCCAATACCATTATTCATCCAGCAGAATGATTCCTAATGCAAATTGAACCTGTTATTAACCCTAACCATACACTGTTCCCTCAATATAACTTTACAGAAGAGCAGGGACAGAGTAGGTCTTACAATACAGGAATGTAGGGGAACTTCCTATTGCTAAGAAACTCAAAGGTACATGCAAAAATGATCCCTGGAGAAGTTGCAGGCAGCTATGAAGGAACTGAGTGAGCAAAAGTCATCTTCTCTTGCAAACAACCTGGTCAGGATGAAGGGATATGTCTGAATCAGCCTCTCTCTTCTTAATGTAGAGAAGAAGAACCAAACTAGCCTGTGTGGAGAGCTGTTCCCGGTTGCCTATGGTTAATATACCATTCAAACTTGTGAAACTGTAACAGGAAGTAGGGGCAGCCTTCATTTCAGGGGACCCTTGGAAGCAACTGTTAGGACAAAGTGGTTGCAAATGGTGTGAGCTCATTCAGTTCCTGAAGGAAGTGACCTCAGACCTCACCTCACATCCTTGGTGATAGAACTCTCTGAATTTGGGATCAAGGAATCCAGGCACCCAAATCCCATTCCAGTCCCAGTAGCAGTGGTCTCACTTCTTTGGATTTACCAAGGACAGAATCAGTCTTTGTTGGTACCTACTGATATGAGGATTGCCAAAAGCCAGGAAAGCTCTGAAGAGTAGCCTTTCCTGAGAAAGCAGGTAGTGGATCACCGCTGCCTCCTGACAACTTTACAGAGTTGGCCAAGGAAACCAGATCTGAAACAGGACAGGCAATTTCGGGGGAACATAGTTTGGCCCAGTAGTCAGAGGACACTCCAGATAGTCAGAGACCTACTTGGGGGAAGAAGGTGCTTTGTGGGTGTGGGTGTGTGTTTGTGCTTTTGTCTCATGTTCTCGGAATAGGTAGGAATGGCGGTTTGTTTGGTTTGGAGTGAACTGTTTCTAATAAGTGATTTGATAAAGCAAGTGTTTCTATGTCTGTGTATCCCATTGTGTCCGTGGTTGTAGACATTAGAAAAGAGAATGCATGAATGGATGTGTCCTGTCTGGTAGAAAGCTTCCCAGCATTCATCCAGCCGAATATATGAATGCACTGCGGCTTCCCTTATCGATGGGCAACACCTGCTATTTTCCTAAGTTCTGGTTTTATTTTTGAATTCTGGCCACTCTCCAGAATAGGCTCATGGTTTTGTGTCCAAGAGAAGTACCACCTTCAAGCTCTGTGACATGGCCATGTACTGGATAGCTGAAGGGAATGGCGAGCAACTAAGTAAACTCAGATATCAGTGTGACCAGTAAAGTCTCAGTGGAAAAACCGTGCTTTGGGCCTTTTGCTTACCTTTTGTTCTATTCCCCTGTATGTCAGGAATTTCTTTGCCTCAGGCCACACCTTCATGAAGCCGGAACAAAACACTTTTCAAATGGAAATGAATGGGCCTCACCTGTGGCTCTTTGCCTAATTGCTTTAGAAAGGGGTGTGTCTGAATCAGCCTCTTGGCCCTGTGTGAGGCTGTGGCTTAGATTCTTAGCACCTGATTGATATAAAGAAAGATCCCATGTGTGAATGCAAAACCAAAATGCCCAAAAGAGGAGTCATTGAGGATAAAGTCTGTTGCCTTCCACCGTAAGGTTCCTGAACTCCATCAAGTGAGAATAGGGATCCTTTGGGTCAAATGATTTCTTCAAAGCCCTGCACATGCTAGCCCAGTGGTGTTTGTGTATTCTTATGACTCCAATTCACATAAAGATTCTAAACCCCACTGTCAGTAGGCCTCAAATTGGAGAAGCAGAGCAGTATTACAGCAGGCCTATTTGATCACTCCTGGGTTACAGGAAGGGTGTCCAGGCCACCCTGACATTAGGAAAATAAGGGGCAAGGAAGCCTATTTTGGACACTGTCTTGGGCTGTGTCCTTCATGGAAACTTCCAGCCAGAGGTTAAGATGAGTGTCTATATGCAATAAGATGAGGGTCATGTGGGAATCTTTTGGTTTAATTTTGGTCATTTGTGTTGGGGTTGGAAGAGATGAGTAGGTCAACCAGGACTTGAAATCTGGTGTGATTCCCCTTAGAGACTGAGTTATGGAACTGAACTCAGAGAAGTATTGGCATGAATTGTGTTGAGTTTTTAGGAGGCCACACATGAGACTCGCTCTTGGAAACTGAGACCTAGGCCCAGGCTGGCTTTCCACAGAGCACTGGGAATCTCACCCAGGATATCACAAGATTTTATTCTGAAAGAATTGGCAGCCATAGTCAAAACACACATGGACCTTACATTGTAGACCTCAATGGGCCTGGCTTCATGTGACCTTTTGGCGACTCTTTGGGAAGAATTGCCTTTGAGTGTCCTCCAGAGATTTCATTGAAATGAGCTTCCTCACAATTTAATGATTCCTAAATGAATTGAAACCCACAGTGCCTCCAACTTCCACCTTAAAAAATGGCTAGATAAATACCATAAAATTTTTGAAATTCCTATGACCAGGTGGCACTGGAGAACCTTTGTATGCCCTATTGCTGATTATGAGTGCCTTTATTGACTGAGTTTCATTAAAATGGTGTAGAACAGAGATGCCAGTAAGTTGGATACTCCTCAATTGTAGGCGCAAGCTTTGGTGTGCAGGTTTGTGATAAAACATCCGTGGTGGGGCCATGTGGATCTGCCATTGCTTCCAAATGGCATGTGACTGACGTGATGCAGCCAGGAAACCCTTATATGTAAAGGCATATTGGTATATGGAGAATTTTTAGGGCAATGTTCATAATCAAGTTGCTATGGACAAGGGGACAATCTATGTGGGCTAGAAGCCTGGTTGGTGCATTCTCCTGCAGACCATGACCCACTACACATTACAGAACTCCCTTCAGCACTGTGTCCCAGTTCAACTCCTTGTATTTCGTGTAGAAAATACCAATCTCCCAGTGTAGCAGCAAGAAACACCACGAAAAGTGGAGAATGACCAAATGCCTTCACAGTCCACACGGGGAGACTCTTAGACCCCAGTGGTCACAGTTTACTTACAAAGAGAGAATTCAGTACTGCAGCCTAGTGTTCATTGGAAAATAAGAAACCACGTCCTCCAGGTCACATAGATGTAGACCCAGCTCTGATGGTCTCACTAGAAAGAAAGCTAAAGCTCCTGACAACAACATATATTTTGAGTTCCCAACCTCAGAGGCAGTTTCTCAAGAAGTCTTTAGGCCAGAAGAGCTACAAGTATGTGGAGTGTTTACCTTGTCCCTTACATTTGGAAACTCCTCTACCACATCCAAGGTTGTGAACTCCTTTGAATTTTCCATTCCAGATATATATTCACAGATGTTCCAACTCTTCTCCTCTAATTGCGTCTTATTTGGGGAGAAGGTAATGTGAAGCCATTGTTCTGTATGAGAGTGGGAAATTTATTGTGTAGCCCATATTTGCATGCACATTGGATTCATTTTCCTTTTTTCCATTCAAAATACTGAATCCCTGACACTAACCCATACCCTACTAGACTCTGACTACTAATCCTACTATGATGGAGAATAATAACACAAACAGAATAGAAATACAAGCCGTTCAGAGGAAGCATGGTGTATAGTTGGAATTGCCTTTTGCATGATAAAGGGTAGGTGTTATATATCTAGTCCATTTTTCATTGAAATAGTTCTCTATGTGTTTTTTTCCTTTAATTTTTATTGTTGGTTGTTCAAAACTTTACCTTTTGCTTGACATATCATATTTCATACTTTGATTCAAGTGGGTTATGAACTCCCATTTTTACCCCATATACAGGTTTCAGCATCACATCTGTTACACATCCACTGTTGTACGTATTGCAATAGTAGTGTCTGTTGTAGTCTGCTGTCTTTCCTATCCTCTACTATCCCCCATCCCCTCCCCTCCCATGTTCTCTCTCTACTCCATCTACTGTAATTCATTTCTCCCCCTTGGTTTTTTCCCCCCTTCCCCATCACTTCCTCTTGTATGTAATTTTGTATAACCATGAGGGTCTCCTTCCATTTCCATGCAATTTTCCTTCTCTTTCCTTTTCTCTTCCACCTCTCACCCCCGTTTAATGTTAATTTTCTTCTCATGCTCTTCCTCCCAACTCTGTTCTTAGTTACTCTCCTTATATCAAATAAAACTATTGGCATTTGTTTTTTTTTAGGGATTGGCTAGCTTCACTTAGCATAATCTGTTCTAATGCCATCTATTTCCCGGCAAATTCTATGATTTTGACATTTTTTAATGCAGAGTATTACTCCATTGTGTATAAATGCCACATTTTTTTTCCTTCGTCTATTGAAGGGCATCTAGGTTGGTTCCACACTCTTGCTATTTTGAATTGTGCTGCTATGAACATCAATGTAGCAGTGTCAATGCAGCATGCACTTTTTAGGTCTTAGGGAATACACTGAGAAGGGGAATAGCTGGGTCAAATGGTGGTTCCATTCCTAGCTTCCAAGAAATCTCCATACTTCTTTCAAATTGGCTGCACCAATTTGCAGTCCCACCAGCAATGTACAGGTGTACCCTTTTCCCCACATCGTCACCAGCACTTGTTGTTTGACTTCATAATGGCTGCCAATCATACTGGAGTGAGATGGTATCTTAGGGTGGGTTTGTTTTCCATTTTTCTGACTGCAAGAGATGGTGAGCATTTTTTCATGTACTTATTGATTGATTGTATGTCCTCATCTGAGAAGTGTCTGTTCAGGTCCTTGGACCATTTGTTGATTGGGTTATTCGTTTTCTTATTGTTTAATTTTTTGAGTTCTTTGTATACTCTGGATATTAGGGCTCTACCTGAAGTGTGAGGAGTAAAGATTTGTTCACAGAATTTAGGCTCCCTATTTACCTCTCTTATTGTTTCTTTTGCTGAGAAAAAACTTTTTGCTTTGAGTAAGTCCCATGTGTTGATTCTAGTTATTAACTCTTGTTATTAACTCTTGTGCTATGGATGTCCTATTGAGGAATTAGGAGCCCAACCCCACAGTAGGTAGATCATAGCCAACTTTTTCTTGTATCAGATGCAGTGTCTCTGATTTGATATCAAGCTCCTTGATCCATTTTGAGTTAACTTTTGTGCATGACGAGAGAAATGGATTCAGTTTCATTTTGTTGCATATGAATTTCCAGTTTTCCCAGAACCATTTGTTGAAGATGCTATCCTTCCTCCATTGCATGCTTTTAGACCCGATTGACATTGCATTTAACATATAGAGAATTTTGGTTATATTGCCATTTTGATGATGTTAGTTCTGCCTATCCATGAACATAGTATATTTTTCCATCTTCTAAGATCTTCTTCTATTTCTCTCTTTAGGGTTCTGTAGTTTTCATTTTATAAGTCTTTCACCTCTTTTGTTAGGTTGATTCCCAAGTATTTTTTTTTTTTGTGTGTGTGTGTGTGGATATTTTGAATGGAATGGTTGTCCTCATTTCTATTTCAGAGGATTTGTTGCTGATATACAGGAATGCCTTTGATTTATGCGTATTGATTTTATATCCTGCCAGTTTGGTGAATTCATTTATTAGCTCTAATAGTTTCTTTGTATACCTTTTTGGGTCTGCTAAGTATAGAATCATGTCATCTTCAAATAGTGATAATTTACGTTCTTCTTTTCCTATTTTTATGCCTTTGATTTCTTTAATCTCTCTAATTGCTCTGGCCAGTGTTTCGAGAACTATGTTGAACAGAAGTAGTGAGAGAGGGCATCCCTATCTTCTTCCAGATTTTAGAGGGAATGCCTTCAATTTTTCTCCATTCAGAATGATGCTAGCCTGAGGCTTAGCATAGATTGCTTTTACATTATTGAGGTATGTTCCTGTTATCCCTAGTTTTTCCAGAGTTTTGAACATAAAGGGATGCTGTACATTGTCGAATGCTTTTTCTGCATCTATCGAGATGATCAAATGGTTCTTATTTTTAAGTCTATTGATGTGATGAATAACATTTATTGATTTCTGTATATTGAACCAGCCTTGCATCCCAGGGATGAATTCTACTTGATCATGGTGCACAATTTTTTTAATATGTTTTTGTATCCGATTCGCCACAATTTTATTGAGGATTTTTGCATTTTTCCTGAAATAGCTTGAAAAGTATTGGTATTAGTTCCTCTTTAAAGGTTTTGTAAAACTCTGCTGTATACCCATCCGGTCCTGGGCTTTTCTTAGTTGGTAGTCTTTTGATGGTTTATTCTATTTCCTCAATTGTTATGGGTCTGTTTAGGTTGCCTATATCCTCCTGACTCAATCTGGGCAGATTATATGACTTGAGAAATTTATCGATGCCTTCACTATCTTCTATTTTATTGAAGAATAAGAATTCAAAATAATTTCGGATTATCTTCTGTATTTCTGAACTATCTGTTGTGATACTGAATTCTCCCTCTTCTTTTCTTTGTTAGCTTGGCTAAGGGTCGGTCGATTTTATTTATTTTTTCAAAGAACCATCTTTTAGTTTTGTCAATTTTTTCAATTGTTTCTTTGTTTCGATTTCATTAATTTCAGCTCTGATTTTAATTATTTCTTGGCTTCTACTTCTTTTGCTGTTGTTTTGCTCTTCTTTTTCTTGGATTCTGAGATAAAGTATGAAGTATGAGATCATTTATTTGTCTTTTTTTTTCCTTTTTTTAAGGAATGAAATCCAAGCAATGAATTTTTGTTCTTAGAACTGCTTTCAATGTGTCCCATAGATTCTGATATGTAATGTCTGTGTTTTCATTTATCTCTAAGAATTTTTTAATTTCCTCCTTGGTGTCTTCTATAACCCATTGATCATTCAGTAACCTATTTTTCATTCTCCATGTGATACATGATTTTTCCTTCTTTCTTTCATTGTTGATTTTCAGTTTCATTTCCTTATGATCAGATAAGATGCCTGGTATTATATCTACTCCTTTATATTGTCTAAGAGTAGCTCTGTGACATAATATATCATTTATTTTTTGAGAAGTATCCATGTGCTGCTGAGAAAAAAGTGTAACTACTTGATGTTGGGTGGTATATTCTATATATATATATCATATGTCTGGGTTATTAATTGTGTTATTGAGTTCTATAGTTTCATTATTCAACTTTTGTTTGGAAGATCAGTCCATTAGTGAGAGAGGTGTGTTTGAGTCTCCCATGAGTATTGTATATTGGTTTATTAGAATCTTGAACTTGAGAAGAATTTGTTTGATGAACATAGCTGCACCAATGTTTGGGGCATATATATTTATGATTGTTATGTCTTGTTGGTGTATGGTTTCCTTGAGCAGTATGTAGTGTCCCTCTTTATCCCTTTTGATTAACTTTGGCTTGAAATCTATTTTATTTGATATGAGTATGGACACTTCTGCTTGTTTCCGAAGTCCATATGAGTGATATGATTTTTCCCAACTTTTCACCTTCAGTCTATGTATATCTTTTCCTAACAAATGCGTCTCCAGTAGGCAGCATATTGTTGGGTCTTGTTTTATGATCCATTCTACTAGCCTGTGTCTCTTAATTGGTGAGTTTAAGCCATTAACATTTAGGGTTATTATTGAGATATGGGTTGTTCTTCCAGCCATATTTGTATATTTATGTTACTAAACATGGTTTGTTTTCCTCCTTGATTATTTTCCCCCCTTTACTCCTCTACCTCCCACTGTTGGTTTTAATTGTTATTTTCCATTTCCCCTTCCTGTGATGTTTTGCCAAGGATGTTTTTAAGAAATCGTTTTCTAGCTGCAAATTCTTTTAACTTTTGTTTATCGTGGAAAGTTTTAATTTCATCTTCTATCCTGAAGCTTAATTTCGCTGGATACACAATTCTTGGTTGGAACCCATTTTCTTTCAGTGTTTGAAAAATGTTATTGCAGGATCTTCTAGCTTTCAGAATCTGTGTTGAAAGATCAGCTGTTATCCTGAATGGTTTACCACTAAATGTAATCTGCTTCCTTTATCTTGTAGCTTTTAAAATTCTCTCCTTTTTCCGTATGTTGGGCATCTTCATTATAATATGTCTAGGTGTGGATCTCTTATGATTTTGCACATTTGGCATCCTGTAAGCTTCTAGGATTTGCGATTCTGTCTCATTCTACAAGTCTGGGAAGTTTTCTCCTATATTTCATTGAATATATTGCTCATTCCTTTTGTTTGGACCTCTATACCTTCCTGTATCCCAATGACTCTTAAGTTTGGTCTTTTTATGTTATCCCATATTTCTTGGATGTTCTGCTCATGGTTTCTTAAAAGTCTTGCTGAGCTGTCTGTGTTCTTTTCAAGTTGAAATAATTTGTCTTCATTGTCTGATGTTCTATCTTCTAAGTGTTCTACTCTGCTGGTAGTATTCTCAATTGAGTTTTTAAGTTGGTTTATTGATTCCTGCATTCCTAGGATTTCTGTTTGTTTGATTTTATAATCTTTATCTCCCTGTATAGTTGATCTTATGCTTCTTGGATTTTTTTTATGTAATTCATTATCAAGGTGATCTTTCATTGTCTGATTTTGCTCTCTAATGTCTTCCTTGAGACTCCAGATCATCTGAAGCATGTATATCCTGAGTTCTTTATCTGACATTCCATCTGCTGCAGATATTACCTCTTCTAACGTGGACTTTACCTGCATTGCTTATGGTCCTTTCTTTCCTTGTCTTTTCATACTGTTCATATTTCTTTCTGCTTGGTGAAACTGTTGTGTTATTGAATTTTTCCCCTATATATTTATATTGCTCTTGTATAGTTTCAAAGTCTCCCTCGCAGGCACGGGTGGTGGCTCTGCCCCTCCTACAATTGGGACAATGTGCCTACCACACCAGCAGGCTGCTGGGCCTGTTCTGTAAGTCGGTAGCTGGTCCGCCTACCTTGAAGGTGCGAGCAGCAGCTCTGCCCCTCTGCAGGCACTGGGCCTGTTCTGCCAGTGGGTCGCAAGTCGGGCTACTTTGCAGGCGTGGGCGGCAGCTTTGACCATCCGTGGGCCACTGGGTCTGTTTTGTCTGTCCCTTGCAGGTCTGTCTACCTTGCAGGCGCCTGTGGCTGCTCCGCCCCTCCCCCAACCGGGACGATGTGTATACCATGCTGGCGGGCCATAGGCCTGGTCTGTCGGTGGTTGCAGGTCCACCTACCTTGCAGGCGCAGAGGGCGTCTCTGCCCCTCCGCAGATTGCTGGGCCTGTCCTGCTGTGGGTCACAGGTCTGCCTACCTTGCAGGCCCGGCGGCATTGCCCCTCCCCCAACCAGGGCGATGTGTTTTCCACGGTGGCGGGCCACTGGTCCTGTTCAGCCGGTGGGTCGCAGGTCCGCCTACCTTGAAGGAGCGATTGGCAGATCTGCCCCTCCCTCTCTCAATGTGTTTTTAAAGTTGACAAATATGTGAATTCCTGTCTTCCTTTCTCTGTAGCATATTCAGCACATGTATTTTTATATGCACATATAGAATCCTACCTGGTATCACACGTACATTTTTGTGAGGTTGCTGACTTGGCAGATACAAATTATGAGAAGAGATCACTCCTCCTAAACGATGTTGTAACTGAAAATTTAAGCTATGGGTGAGCTTCCTAGTTAAACAATATTACACATAAATCCACGCTCAGTAAAATGAAGATTTTTGGATCTGTGGATGATATATATTTCATGAAGAATTTCAATTGGCATATATATTGCTACTTTTTAATGTCTGTTTTGTGTGTGTGTGTGTGTGTGTATACACACTCTTGTATATATATATATATATATATATATATATATATATATATATATGCACACTCTCCATATATTTCAAAATGTGAAATAGATGTGTCTTATGTACAGTCCCAAAATTCATTCATGTTCATGTATGTGCAATTATAATCAAATTTTCACAAGATTATTCTCAGAAATATTCATCCACCTGAAATACATATTTGTTTCTTAGGACTGAAAACTAAATTCAGTGAATGGTGCATTCAAATCCTAATATTTCTACATTAACTGACTCAGTTTAACATCAATGCAAGAAGATTCCTATGGGACATGATGTTTATTTTGACGTTCATTTTTACTCAACACTGGTACATTACTATTCCTTCAGTTAATGCACATCAGAGGATATGTATTTCATCTACAATTTCACAAATTTATATGCATTTGTTTCACTTTCAGTCACTTCCTGCTTCAGAACACATGTATTTCTCCAGGTTTCTTGACTGGTCTTTTTATGAGACTTTTTTCCAAAAAAAAATTTTCAATTTCCATAATCAATTTGAAGCAAAACTCACACACTCTTCATGATAAACCATAATCCTCATATTACCATTAGATGTAAAACGGGTTGGAATGAATGGTTGTATATCAATATAAGATTTCCTGTATATTTTCACATTTCAATTCAATCCATTATTTGAAGTTGGAACCAGTTATATTATTTATTCACAGTATGGTCTATACATGCATATTCTCCATATTCAAAGACAAAGAGTACACCTGTTTGTACCCCGAATACTAATTTATACATCTTCAAAATATTGCTCCCAGAAATGGTGGAAGAAATACTCAGGTCACCTTATCTACATATACATTGTATCACAGTAATATTCTGGACACAAAAAGCAAAAGTCACACTTATGATTGTACCAAAGCCTAAATGGAAACTGAACATGGATTCCTAAAAACATCCAGGTCCACTTTGCCTAATAGTCTCAAATATCAATCCTATTGGTGACTACGTATTTGTTTCTTCCTAAAATTATATATTCAACCTAAATGCAGTTAATAATGTCTAATCCTATCACTCACTCTATACTTTGCCTGATTTCCTAATGTCTCTATTGATGTCTGTTTTCCTAAATATTTTCCCCAGTTCACCATGTGAGTGACTCTTCACATGTGATGATATTTACTTTCACTCTCTAAGCGAAACCCTATTGATAAAGAATTTTTGGTCCAAATCCTGTACTCACTCTTCTTCTGAAAGCTACTGACTATCTTCCTAATCTTACTGAGTTTCCCTGTTTGAGTGGAAGTTCTCTTTTCCATTCAATCATCCAAGGTACAAGGTCCTATGCCATTGATTATCGATTTATCTGAGACATATATGCGGAACATAATTCAAAGCTAAGTATCACTATCAACAGCTCAATGCCCTTCTGAGCTTCAAATCTTACCTAGATTTCTGTTTTCATACTTATATTTTATGTCTATGTTTTAATAAATATCACAGGTTCCCAATACCATTATTCATCCAGCAGAATGATTCCTAACCCAAATCAAACATGTTATTAAACCCTAAACATACACTGTTCCCACAATCTCACTTAACAAAAGACCAGGGACAGTGTTGGTCTTACAATACAGGAATGTAGGGGATATTCCATATGCTGAAAAACTCAAACGTCCATGCAGATGTGATCCCTGGAGAAGATATAGGCAGCTATGAAGGACTTTAAAGAGCAAAACTCATCTTCCATTGCAAACAACCTGGTCAGGATGAAGGGTTGTATCTTAATGAGCCTCTCTGTTCTCAATGTAGAGAAAATGGACCAAACCAGGCCTGTGTGGAGAGCTGTTCCTGGGTGCCTATGGTTGATTCACCATTCTAACTTGTGAAAGTGTCACAGGAAGTAGGGGCAGCCTCTACCTCATGGGACCCTTGGAAGCAACTGTTAGGACAAAGTGATTGCCAAGGCAGTGTCCTCATTCACTACCTGAAGTAAGTGATCTCACCTCTCTTCCTTGGTGATGGAACTCTCTGAACTTGTGTGCAGAAGCCAGGCAACCAGAGCCAGTCCCAGTCCCAGTCCCATTGAGGTCACTTGTTTGGATTTACCAAGGACAGAATCAGTGTTTCCTGGAACCTACTGATGTGAGGATGGCCAAATGCCAGGAGAGCTTTGTAGAGGGGCCTTTCCTGAGAAAAAGGTACTTTCCCATTTCTGGCTCCTGACAACGTCACAGATTTGGCCAAGGAGACCATATCTGAGACAGGACAGGCCATTTGGGGGTACATAGTATGGCCTACCAGTCAGATGACACTCAGGATAGTCACAGAATTACTTGGGGGAAGGAGGTGTCTTTGTGGGTGTGGGAGTGAGTTTGTGGTTTTTTCTCATGTTCTGAGAATAAGTAGGAAAGGCAGTTTGTTGGGTTTGGAGTGGACTGTGTCTAGTAATTCCTTTGACAATGTGAGTGTTTCTATGTCTGTGTAACTCTCTGTGTCCGTGGTTGTATTCATTAGAAAAGAGAATTCATCTATGGATGTGTCCTGTCTAGTAGAAATAATTCCAGCATTTATCCTGCCTAATTTATGAATGGACTGTGACTTGCCTTATCAATGGGCAACACGTACTATCTTCCTAAGTTCCTGTTTTCTTTCTGAATCTGGCCACTCTCCAGAGTAGGCTCATGGTTTTTTGTCCAAGTTATGTACCACCTCCAACCTCTGTGACATGGCCATGTATTCTATAGCTGAAAGGAAAGGGAGCATCTCAGAAAACTCAGATATCAGTGTGACAAGGAAAGTCTCAGTGGAGAAAACCAGCTTTGGGCCTTTTGCTTCCCTATTCCTCTGTTGCCCTGAATGTCAGGAAGGTCTTTGCCTCAGGCCACCCCTTTGTGAATCCTGAAGAAAACAGTTTTCAAATGGAAATGAATGGGCATCACCTGTGGCTGTTTGCTAAAATCCTTTGAGAGATATGTGTGTGAATCAGCCTCTTGGCCGTGTGTGAGGCTGTGTCTTAGATATTCAGCGCCTAATGGATCTTAAGAAAGATCCCATGTGTTCATCCAAAACCAAAATGTCTAAAAAATCAGTCATTGTAGATGAGGTTTATTGCCTTTCTCTGTTAGGTTCCTGACCTCCAACAAGTGAATTTTTGGATCCTTTAAATTAATCGAGTTCTTCAAAGCCCTGCAGAGGCTAGCCCATATGTGCTTGGGTTTTCTAATGAATCCAAATCACATAAAGAATCTATACATGACAGTCAGTAGGCCTCAAATTGGAGAAGCAGAGCAGTATTAGTGGCAGGCCTATTAAATCACTCCTTGTTTACAGGAAGGGTGTCCAGGTCACACTGACTTTAGGCAAATGAGGGCAAGGGAGATTATTTCAGACTCTGTCTTGTGCTTTACCCCTCATGGAAACCTCCAGCCAGAGGTAATGATGAGTGTCTATATGGAAGAAGATGAGGGCAATGTGGGAGTGTTTTGGATTTAATTGTGGTCATTTATTTGGCTGTTGGAAGATAAGACTGGGTCCACCTGGGCTTTAACTCGGGTTTGATTCACCTTAGAGACTGAGTTCTGGAACTGACCTCAGAGAAGTATTCACATGAATTGTGTTGGGATTTTAGGAGGCCACGCATTAGACTTGCCCTTGGAAACTGAAATCTAAACCCAGGGTGGCTTTCCACAAAGCACTGAGAATGTCAGCCAGGATATACCCGGATTTTATTCTGAAAGACTTCGCAGGCATATTTGAGAGTCAAAACACCCATGGACCTCACATTGTAGACCTCAATGGGCCTGGCCTCATGTGACCTTTAGGCCACTCTTTGGGAAGCATTGCCTGTGAGAGTTCTCCAGATCTTTCATTGAAATGAGCTTCCAAAACATTTAATGGTTCATGAATGAATTGAAACCCACTGTGGCTCCAAATTCCTCTTCGAAAAATGGCTAGATAAATACCATGAAATTTTTTAAATTCCCATGACCAGGTGGCACTGGAGAACAGTTAGATCCCCTGATGCTCATCATGAGTGTACCAGACTGGGCCTTGATTTACTGGGTTTCATGAAAATGGCATAGAACAAAGATGCCAGTAAGTTGGAACCTTCTGAGTAGTGCGCCTTGAGCAGTTGTGGGCAGGTGTGTGACAAAACATCTGTGGTGGGGCCATGTGGATCTGCCATTGGCTTCCAAATAGCATGTGATTGACTTGCAGCAGCCAGCAGACCCATTTATGTAAAGGCACCTTGTTATATAGAGAGGTTTCAGGGCAATGTTCAGAATTGGGTTGCAATGGAAAAGGGGGCAATGTAGCAAGCAATGAGTGATAGAAGCCTGGATGGTGCATTCTCCTGCAGACTCTAACCCACCACAAGTGACAGAACTCCCTGCAGCACTGTGTCCCAGTTGAACTCCTTGTATTTTGTAAAGCAAATATCAAACTCACTGTGCAGCAGCAAGAAACACCACGAAAAGTGGAGGATGACCAAATGTCTTCACAGCGACACGGGGAGACACTAAGCCCCCAGTGGCCACAGTTTACCTACAAAGAGAGAATTCAGCACTGCTGCCCCATGTTCATTGGAAAATAAGAAAACATGTCGTCCAGGTCACATACATGCAGACCCATCTTTGATGGTCTCACTAGAAAGAAAGCTAAAACTTCTGACAACAACTTATATTTCAAGTGCCCAATCTCACATGCAGTTTCTCAAACAGTCTTTAGGCCAGAAGAGCTCCATGTTGGTGTTGTGTTTACCATGTCCCTTGCTTTTGGAAACTCCTCTACCATCTCGAAGTTTGTGAACTCCTGAGCATTTTCCATTCCAGACATGTATTCACAAATTTTCTAACTCTTCTCCTCTAATTGTGTCTTCCTTGGAGCGAAGGTAATGTCAAGGCATTGTTCTGGATCAGAGTGGGAAGTTTTGGGTTGCACATATTTGCACACACATTTGATACAATTTCCAATTTTCCATTCAAAATACAGAATCCCTGACACTATCCCATACCCTACTTGACTCTGGCTACTAATCCTAATATGATGGAGAAAAATAACACAAACAGAATATAAATACAAGCAGTTCAAAGGAGGCATGATGTATATTTGGACTTGCCTTTTACATGATAAAGTTTATGTGTTATAAATCTAGTCAATTTTTAATTAAATAGTTCTCCATGTGTTTTTAAAGTTCAAAATATGTGTATTACTGACTCCCTTTCTCTGTAGCCTATTCAACATATGTATTTTTATATGCACATACCGAAAGCTACCTGGTATCACACCTACATTTTTGTGAGGTGGCTTCCTCAGCAAATACAAATTGTGAGAAGAGATCACTCCTCCTAAACGCTTTGGAACTGAATATTCAACCTATGGGTGAGCTTCCTAGTTGAACAAAATTATACATAAATCCATATTCTGTAAAATATATATTTTTGCATTTGTGGATGATATATATTTCATGATGGATTTCGATTGGCATATATTACTACATTTTAAAGTCTGTGTGTGTGTTTTGTGTGTGTGTGTGTGTGTGTGTGTGTGTGTGTGTGTATATATATATATATAGTCTCCATATTTTTCAAAATATGAAATATTTGTGTCTTATTTAGAGTCCCAAAATTCATTCATGTTCATGTATGTGGATTTATAATAAAATTTTCACAAGATTATTCTCAGAAATATTCATCCACCTGAAGTACATATTTGTTTCCTAGTACTGAAAACTAACTACAGTGATTGGTGCCTTCAAATCCTAATATTTCTACAGTAACTGAACTAGTTTAACATCAATGCATGTAGAATTCTATTGGACGTGTTGTGTATTTTGACGTTCGTTTTTATTCCACACTGGTACATTACTCTTTCTTAAGTTTATGGACATCATAGGACATATATTTCATCAACAATTTTGCAAATTTATAGGCATTTGTTTCACTTTCAATCGCTTCCTGCTTCAGAACACATGTATTCCTCCAGGTTTCTTGACTGGTCTTTTCATGAGACTTCTTTCCAAACAAATTATTTTCGATTTTCATAATCAATTTGAAGCAAAGTCACACACTTTTCATGATAAACCAAAATCCTCATATTTCCATTAGATGTATAATGGGTTGGAATGAATGATTGTATATTAATATAAGATTTCTTATTTGTTTTCAAATTTATTTCAATCTATTATTTCAAGTTGAAACCAGTTTTATTATTTATTCACAGTATGGTCTATTCATGCATTTCCTCTGTATTCATAGACACAGGGTGCACCTTTTTGTAGCCCCAATACAAATTTATACATCTTCAAAATATTGCTTCCAGAAATGGTGGAAGAAATACTCATGTCACCTGATCTACATATACATTTCATCACAGTAATATTCTAGACACAAAATTCAAAGGTCACACTTATGATTCTACCAAATCCTAAATAGAAAGTGAACATGGATTACTAAAAACATCCATGTCCAGGGTGCCTTATGCTCTCAAATGTCAATCCGATTGGTGACTACATATTTGTTTCTTCCTAAGATTATATGTTCAACCTCAACCCTGTTGAATATATCTAATCCTATCACCCACTTTATACTTTGCCTGATTTCCTAATGTCTCTACTGATATCTGCATTCCTACATATTTTCCCCACTTCATCATTGTTAGAGACACTTCACATGTGCTGTTATTGAAATTCACTCTCTAACCGAAACCCTATTGCTAAATAACTTTTGGTCCAAATCCTATACTCATTGTTATTCCGATACTTACCGACTATCTTCCTGATCCTACTGACTATCTCTGTTTGAGGGGATGTTCTCTTCTACATTCAATCATCCAAGGTACAAGTTCCTATGCCATTGTATATCAATTTATCTGAGATACCTGTGCAGAACGTAATTCAAGCTAAGTAATCCAATCAAGGACCCAATGACTTTCTGGACTTCAAATCTTACCTGGATTTCTGTTTTCATACTTATATTTCACCTATATATTCTTGTAAGTATTGCAGTTACCCAATACCATTATACATCCCGTAGAATGATTCCTAACCCAAATCGAACTGGTTATTAAGCATAACCATACACTGTTCCCTCAATATAACATTACAGAAGAGCTGGAACAGAGTTGGTCTTACAATGCAGGGATGGAGGGGATCTTCCACCTACTTAGAACCTCAATGGTCCATGCAGAAATTATCCCTGGAAAACATGTAGGCAGGTATGAAGGACCTGAGAGAGCAAAGGTCATCTTCCATGGCAAACAGCCTGGTCAGGATGAAGGGTTGTGTCTGAATCAGCCTCTCTCTTCTTAATGTAGAGAAGATGGACCAAACCAAGCCTGTGTGGAGAGCTGTTCCTGGGTGACTATGGTTGATATACCATTCTAACTTGTAAAAATGTCACAGGAATTGGGGCAGCATCCATCTCATGGGACCCTTGGAAGCAACTGTTAGGGCAAAGTAGTTGCCAAGGCAGTGACCTCATTCAGTTCCTGAAAAAAGTGACCTCACCTCACTTCCTTTGTAGTGGAACTCTCTTAACTTGGGAACCAGGAAGCTAGGCCCCCAGAGCCAGTGCCAGTCCCAGTTGGCACACTTGATTGGATTTACCAAGGACAGAGTCAGTCTTTATTGGTACCAACTGATGTGAGGATGGCCAAATGCCAGGAAAGCTATGAATACAGGTGTTTCCTGAGAAAGCAGGTAGTTGTTCTGGCAAAGACACCAAATCTGAGAAAGTACAGGCCATTTCGGGGGAACATGGTATGGCCCACCAGTCAGAGGAAACTCCAGATAATCAAAGACCTACTTCTGGGAAGGAGGTGCTTTGTGGGTGTGGGTGTGAGTTTGTGGTTTTTTCTCATGTTCTGAGAATAGGTAGGGATGGTGGATTGTTTGTTTTTGAGTGGATTGTTTCTAGAAAGTCGTTTGACATGGCGAGGGTTTCTAAAAGTGTATCCCACTGTGTCCGTGGTTGTTGACATTTGAAAAGAGAATTCATCAATGGAAGTGCCCTGTCTAGTAGAAACCTACCCAGCATTCAACCTGCGCAATTGATGAATGGACTGCAGCTTGCCTTATGAATGGACAACACCTACTATCTTCCTAAGCTCCAGTTTTCTTCCTGAATTCTGGCCACTCTCCGGAATAGTCTCATGGTTTGGTGTCCAAGATATGTACCGCCTCCAAGCTTTGTTACATGGCCATGTACTGGATAGCTGAAGGCAATGGGAGCATCTCAGAAAACTCAGATATCAGTGTGACCAGTAAAGTCTCAGTGGAGAAACCCTGCTTTGGGCCTTTTGCTAACCTATTGTTCTGTTGCCCTGAATGTCAGGAATTTCTTTGCCTCAGGGAACCCCTTTGTAAAGCCTGAAGAAAACAGTTTTCAAATGAAAATGAATGGGCATCACCTGTGGCTGTTTGCTTAATTGCTTCAAAAGGGATGTGTCTGAATCAGCCCCTTGGCCCTATGTGAGGCTGGGGCTTAGATTCTCGGCACCTGACGGATCTACAGAAAGATCCCATCTCTGAATCCAAAACCAAAATGGCCATAAGAGCAGTCAATGTGGATGAAGTCTCTTGCCTTCCTCTGTAAGTCCTGACCTCTATCAAGTGAGAATAGATATCATTTGGGTCAAATGAGTTTTTCAAAGCCCTGAAGAGGCTAATGCATAGGTGCTTGGATTTTCTCATGACTCCAATTCACACAAAGAATTTATACTCAACAATCAGTAACAGTCAAAATGGAGAAGCAGAGCAGTATTAAGGGCAGGCCTATTTGATCACTCCTGGTTCACAGGAAGGGTGTCCAGGCCACCCTGACTTTAGGCAATTGAGGGGTAAGTGAGCTTATTTTGGACACTGTCTTGGGCTGCATCCCTCATGAAAACCTGCAGCAAGAGGTTATGATGAGTGTCTCTATGGCAGAAGATGAGGGTCATGTGGGAGTGTTTTGGTTTCAATTGCGGTCATTTGTGTGTTAGTGGAATAGGCCACTAATGAGATTCGCCCTTCTAAACTGAGATCTAGCTCACTCCTTGGGAAAAATTGCCTGTGAGAGTTCTCCAGATCTTTTATTGAAATGAGCTTCCTCACCATTTAATGGTTCCTGAATGAATTGAAACCCACAGTGCTTCCAACTTCATCCTTGAAAAGTGGCTACATAAATACCATGAAATTTTTGCCATTCCAATGACCAGGTGGCACTGGAGAACCTTTGATGTCCTTTTGCTCATCATGAGTGTACCAGCTAGTGCCTTGATTGTCTGGGTTTCATGAAAATGGTGTAGAACAGAAATGCCAGTAACTTGTAGCCTACTGAATAGTGGTGTGTGTGCAGGTGGTGTGCAGGTGTGTGATAAAACATCTCTTGTGGTGCCATGCGGATCTGCCATTACTTCCAAAGGGCTTGAGACTGACATGATGCATCCAGCAGAACCTTATATGTCTGAAACCTCTCCATGTAAAGGCATCTTTTTATATGGAGATTTTCAGGGCAATGTTCAGAATCAGGTTGCTATGATCAAGGGGGCAATCTATGTGGGATAGAATCCTGGTTGGTGAATTCTCCTGCAGACCCTGACCCACCATACATGACAGAACTCCCTCCAGCACTGGGTCTCAGTTGAACTCATTTTATTTAGTGAAGCAAATACCAAACTCCCAGTGCAGCGGCAAGAAACACCATGAAAAGTGGAGGATGACCAAATGGCTTCACAGTCCACACGGGGAGACACTTAGCCTTCAGTGGCCACAGTTTACCTACAAAGAGTGAATTCAGCACTGCCGCCTCATGTCTTTTGGAAAATAAGAAACCATGTTCTCCAGGTTACATAGATGCAGACACAGCTTTGATGCTTTCACTAGAAATGAAGCTAAAGCTCCTGACAAAAACATATATTTCAAGGATCTTCTAGCTTTCAGAGTCTGTGTTGAAATATCAGTTGTTATCCTGATTGCTTTACCCCTAAATGTAATCTGCTTCCTTTCAATTGTAGCTTTTAAAATTCTCTCTTTATTCTGTACGTTGGGTATCTTCATTATAATGCGTCTAGGTGTGGATCTCTTATGATTTTGCACATTCGGCGTCCTGTTGGCTTCTAGGACTTGGGAGTCTGTCTCATTCTTCAAGTCTGGGAAGTTTTCTCGTATTATTTCATTAAATACATTGCTCATTCTTTTGGTTTGGACCTCTATACCTTCCTGTATCCCAATGACTCTTAAGTTTGGTCTCTTTATGTTATCCCATATTTCTCGGATGTTCTGTTCATGGTTTCTTAACAGTCTTGCTGAGCTGTCTATGTTCTTTTCAAGTTGAAATACTTTGTCTTAATTGTCTGATGTTCTATCTTCTAAGTGTTCTACTCTGATGGTAGTGTTCTCAATTGAGTTTTTAAGTTGTTTTATTGCTTCCTGTATTTCTAGGATTTCTGTTTGTCATTTTTACAACTTCTATCTCCCTGTATAATTGATCTTTTGCTTCTTGGATTTGTTTGTGTAATTCATTGTCGAAGTGATCTTTCATTGTCTGATTTTTCTGTCTAATGTCTTCCTGGAGACTCCAGATTATCTGAAGCATGTATATCCTGAGTTTTTTATCTGACATTCCATCTGCTGCAGCTATTACCTCTTCTAAAGTTGGGTTGACCTGCATTGCTTGTGGTCCTTTTTTCTTTGTCTTTTCATACGGCTCGCGTTTATTTCTGCTTGGTGAAACTGTTGTGATTTTGAAATTTTCCCCCTATATATTTATATTGCTCTTGTATATTTGAAAAGTCTTCCTTGCAGGGGCGGGGGGTGGCTGTTGTGCTCTTCCAATTGGGGTGATCTATCTACCATGCTGATGGGCCGCTGGGCCTGTTCTCCTGATCGGTCGCAGGTCTGCCTACCCTGCAGGCGCGGGAAGCGGCTCTGCTAAGCCCCTCCTCTAATTGGTGTGACGTGTGTACCACACCCATGGACCCCTGGGGTGTTCTGCCAGTCGGTCTCAGGTCTGCCTACCTTAGAGGCGCGGGCGGCGGCTCTGTTCTGCCCCTACTCCAATTGGGGTGACGTGACTATCATGCCGGCGGGTGGGTGGGCCTGTTCTGCCGTTGGTCGCAGGTCTGCCTACCTTACGGGCATGGGCGATGGATCTGCTCTGCCCCTACTCCAAATGGGGTGAAGTGTCTGCCACGCTGGCAGGCCGCTGGGCCTCTTCTGCTGGTCGGGTGCAGATTTGTCTACCTTGAGGGCGCGGGTGGTGGCTCTGCTCTGCCGCTACTCCAATTGGGGTGTCGTGACTACGAAGCCGGCAGGTTGCTGGGCCTGTTCCGGGCACCATGGGCAAAGACTCTGCTCTGCCCCTACTCCTATTGGGGTTATGTGACTACCATGCCGGTGGGCCACTTGGATTGTACTAGGTGCTGGAGAAGGCTCTGCTCTGCAATTACTCCAATTGAGGTGACGTGACTACCATGCCTGCTGGTCGCTAGGCCTGTTCTGGGCACCTGTGGCCGCTCTGCTCTGCCTCTATTCCAATTGGAGTGAAGTGAGTATCATGCAGGTGTGTCGCTGGGCCTGTTCCAGGCATGGGCAGCGGCTCTGCTCTGCCCCTCTGGCTTGATGACAAAGTGAGAGAGACTCGGGTGTTTCTGACTCACTTTCTTTACCAGGAGAACAACTGTTTCTGTCACCGCTGGTATTAATGAAGTTATCTCCTCCGCTGCTTTCTGATGACATCAGATCTCTGCCATGTTGGTATCCCATGCAAAAGGCAGCATTTCGTTCCCTTTGCTGGGTGACCAAAGCAATGGGTGAGTCCTGACTTGCCCTCACAAGCCTCGTCTCAATCCTGTTGCCACTGCCTATGAAGGCTCGGTTGATATTTACCTCCACATTATTCAGCAAGACCCGGACCGGGAAGCAGTTTCCACGGGTTCTTGAGCCCTGGGCCAGATCAGTTCAGGGAGGCCAAATTTGGCCGCTCTGGGCTCAGTGTATGTTCTAATAGGAGCAGGCTCCAAGACGCAGTTTCTGCGGGTTCTTTAGCACTGAGCCTGAGTAATTTGTCTGCGAAGCAAAGGTGAATGGAATCCTGAAATTACCTGTTCTATAGCTGAATGAGCTGCGATCAGTCGAAAACAGGGATGGTGACGTCAGCTCTTCAAGATGGTGGATGCTGGCTTCCTCTGTGGTCTGACCGGTATGGAGAACGGAATTGGACCGCATCCATCCCCGTCTCAATCCCAGAATTCAGCACTGAGCACAGTAATTGCATAGCGGGCAGGAGCCCATAGAATCCGCACCACTGTATATTTGCGATGCTATCTCGTCTTTTCCCAGTGCGCGCCACACACTCTAGCTGCAGGGCAATTTGCTGAATAAGCAGCATGACCCTCCGTGCGGAAAAATCACTCGCGTTTGAGCCCCCGTAGCTGATCCTCGTGAGATGGATATATGTCCACTAGGTTTTGGAGCACCCCAAATTTGCTGGAAATTCCTAACAAGATAGGTTTTAGCCGTTCTAACTTGTCATTTTCCCGCACAGTGACGCGGTACATGGGGGTAATGCACTCCATTCGCCGCCATCATGTGATCCCCCAAAGTTAGTTTTCAGTAGAAGGAAAAAAATATGTATTTCAGGTGGAGGAATATTTCTGAGAATAATCTTGTGAAAAGTTGATTATAAATCCACATACATGAATATGAATGAATTTAGGGAGGGTATAAAAAGAAAAATATACTAAATATTTTGAAAAATCTGGAGAGTGAATATATATATATATATATATATATATATATATATATATATATATATATACACACACAGACACACACACACACAGACATTAAAAAGTAGCATTATGTATGTGAATTGAAATTCACCATGAAATATATATCATCCACAGATCCAAAAATATTCATTTTAATGTACATGGATTCATGTTGTTTAACTAAAAAGCTCACCCATATGTTGAATTTTCAGTTCCAACAGCGTTAAGTAGGAGTGATCTCTTCTCACAATTTGTATCTGCCAAGCCAGCCACCTCACCAAATGTACGACTGATACCAGGTAGAATTCTGTATGTGCTTATAAAAATACATGTGATGAATAGGCTACAGAGAAAGGGAGACAGTTATTCACATATTTGTTAACTTTGAAAACACATGGAGAACTATTTCAATTAAAATTCGCTAGATTTATAACACCTACAATTTATCATACGAAAGGCAAGTCCAATTATACACCATGCCTCCTGTGAACCTCTTGTATTTGTATTCTGTTTGGGTTATTATTCTCCATCAAATTAGGATAAGAAGTCAAAGTCTAGTAGGGCATGTGTTAGTGTCAGGGATTCAGTATTTCGAATGGAAAATTGGAAAATGTATCCAATGTGTATGCAAATATGTGCTACACAAAAATCTTCCCACTCTCATTCAGAATAATGCCTTGACATTACCTTCGCCCTTCATAAGACACAATTAGAGGAGAACATTTAGAAAATCTGTGAATACATATGTGGAATGGAAAATGCTCAGAAGTTCACAAATTTGGAGTTGGTAGAGGAGTTTCCAAAAGTAAGGGACAGGGTAATCACTCCAAAAACATGAAGTTCTGCCAGCCTAACATCTGAAGAAACTGCCTGTGAGGTTGGGCAATGAAATATATGCTGTTGTCAGAAGCATTAGCTTCATATGTAATGAGACCATCAAATCTGGTTCTGCATCTATGTGACCTGGATGACATGGTTTCTTATTTTCCAATAAACATGAGGCAGCAGTGCTGAATTTTCTATTTGTAGGTATACTGTGGCCACTGGATTCTAGGTGTCTCCCCGTGTGGTCTGTAAATTCATTTGGTCATCCTCCACTTTCGTGGTGTTTCTTGCTGCTGCACTGGGAGTTTGGTATTTGCTTCATTAAATACAAGGGTTCACCTGGGACAGAGTGCTGAAGTGAGTTCTGTCAAGTGTGGTGTGTCGAGTTCTGCAGGAGAATGCACCAACCAGGCTTCTATCCCACATAACTTGCCCTATTGACCATAGCATCCTGATTCTGAACATTGCCCTGAAACCTCTCCATATAACAATATGCTTTTACATATAAGGTTCTACTGACTGCAAAATGTCAGTCACAATCCATTTGGAAGCCAATGGCAGATCCACATGCCCCCACCACAGATGTTTTATCACACACCTGCCAACCACTGCTCTAGAACAACTACTCAGCAAGATCCAACTTACTGGAATCCTGTTCTACACCATTTTCATAAAACCCAGTCAATCAAGGCACTGTCCTGTATACTCATGATCAGCAAGAGGACATCCAAATGTTCTCCAGTGCTACCCGGTCATGGGAATTTCAAAAATTTCATGATATTGATATAGCCAATTTTCAAGGATGAAGTTGGAGGCACTGTGGATTTCAATTCACTCAGAAACCATTAAATGAAAACTCTGGAGAATTCTTACAGGCAAGGCTTCCAAAAGTGGCCAAAAGTCAGATTAAGCCAGGCCCATTGAGGTCTACAATGTATGGTCCATGTGTATTTTGACTCTCAAATATGGCTGCCAAGTCTTTAAGAATAATATCATGTGTTATCCTGGCTGAGATTCCCTGTGCTCTGTGGAAAGTCAACTAGGGCCTAGATGTCACTTTCCAAGGGCAACTCTCATGCATGGCCATCTAAAATTCCAACACAATTCCTGGCAATAATTCTCTGAGATCAGTAAAAGAACTCAGTCTCTAAGGGGAATCACACCAGAGTGCAAGCCTAGGTGGACCCAGTGATCTCTTCCAACCGCCAGACAAATGTCCACAATTAAAACCAAAACACTCTCACATGGCCCTCATCTTCTTCCATATAGACACTCATTATACCCTCTGGCTGGAGGTTTCCATAAGGGACGCAGCCCACGACAGTGTCCAAAATAAGCTCCTTGCACCGCATTTGCCTAAAGTAAGGGTGGCCTGGACTCTCTTCCTGTGAACCAGGAGTGATCAAATAGGCCTACCTTTAATATTGCTTGGCTTCTCCAACTTGAGGCCTTCTAGCTTTGGGGTTTAGATTCTTTAAGTGAATTGGAGTCATGATAATCAAGCACCTATGGCCTAGCCTCTGCAGGGCTTTGAAGAACTCATTTGACCCAAAGAATCCCTATTCTCACTTGATGGATATCTGGAACCTACCAGAGGAAGGCAAGAGAGTTCATCAACAATATCTGATCTTTTTGCCATTTTGGTTTTGGATACACGCATGGGATCTATCTTTAGATCCATCAGGTGCTGAGAATCTAAGCCACAGCCTCACACAGGGCCAACAGGCTGATTCAGACATATCCCAATCCTAAGCAATTAAGCAAAGAGCCACAGGTGATGCCCATTCATTTCCATTTGAAAACTGTTTTCTTCAGGGTTCACAAAGTGGTGGCTTGAGGCAAAAAACTTCCTGACATTCAACAGAACAATAGTTAAGCAAAAGGACCAAAGCAGGGTTTCTCCACTGAGACTTTCCTGGTCAACAGATATCTGAGATTTCTGAGATGCTAGCCATTTCCTTCAGCTATCCAGTACATAGCCATGTCACAGATCTTGGAGGTGGTACAAATCTTGGACACAAAACCATGATACTATTCTGGAGAGTGGGCTGAATTGAGAGAGAAAACAGGAAATTAGGAAGCTTGTAGGTGTTGCCCATCCATAAGGCAAGCCAGAGTCCACTCATGAATTGGGCAGGATGAATGCTGGGAAGCTTTCTACTAGACAGGACACATCCATTGATGCATTGTCTTTTCTAATGTCTACAACAATGGACTTAGTGGGATACACACACATAGAAACACTCACCTTGTCAAAGGACTTAATAGAAATATTCCACACCATACCAAACAAACCGCCTTTCCTACCTATTCTCAGAAAATGATCCACTACCTGCTTTCTCAGGGAAAGCCCCTCTTCAGAGGTTTCCTGGCATTTGGCCATCCTCACATCTGTAGGTACCAAGAAAGACTGACTCTGTCCTTGGTAATTCCAAACATGTGAGACCACTGGGACTAGAACAGGGACTGTCTCTGGGTGCCTGGCTTCCTGGATCCCAAGTTCAGAGAGTTCCCTCACCAAGGAAGTGAGGTGAGATCACTTTCTTCAGGATCTGAATGATGTCACTGCCTTGGCAACCACTTTGTTGCTTCCAAAAGTACCATGAGGTGGAGGCTGCCCCGATTTTCATGTGGCACTTTCTCTAGTTAGAATGTTATATCAACCATAAGCACCCAGGAACAGCTTCCACACAGGACTGGTTTGGTCCATGTTCTATACATTAAGAAGAGAGAGAATGATTCAGACACAACCCTTCATCCTGACCAGGATGATTGCCATGGAAGTTGACTTTTGCTTTCTGAGGTACTTCATAGCTGCCTTCATCTTCACCAGGGATTATTTCTGCATGAACATTTGAGTTTCTCAGCAGGTGAAGATCCCCTAGATTCCTGTAGTTTAATACCCACACTATTCCTGCTCTCCTGCAAAGTTAGTGTATGGTTAGGGTTAATAATAATTTCGATTTGGGTTAGGAATCATTCTGCAGTATGAATAATGGGATTGGGAACCTGTGATATTTATAAGAATATATAGGTGAAATATATGTATAAAAACGGGAATCTAAGAAAGATTTGAAGCCCAGAAGGGCATTGGGCCCTTGGTTTGGATACTTAGTGTTGAATAATGTTCTGTACAATTGTCTCAGTTAAATCGAAATACAATGGCATAGGACCTTGTACCTTGGATGATTGAATGTAGAAGAGAACATCCAGTCAAAAAGGGATAGTTGGTAGGATTAGGAAGATAGTTAGTAGGTTTAGGAAGAAGAGTGAGTATATGATTTGGAAAAAAAAGCTTCTTTAGCAATAGGGTTTCGTTTAGAGAGTGAATGTAAATGTCAGCACATGTGAAGAGTAAGCCAAAATGATGAACTGGGGAAAATATGTAGGAAAGCAGGTGTCAATAGAGACATTACTAAATCAGGCAAAGTATAAAGTGAGGGATAGGATTAGACATTTTCAACAGACTTGAGTTTGAATATATAATCATAGGAAAAAATAAATATGTCGTCACAAATGGGAATGACATTTGAGAGCATTAGGCAACCTGGACATGGATGCTATTAGTTATCAACATTCACTTTCCTTTTAGGCTTTGGTACAATCATAAGTGTGATATTTTATTTTTTTGTTGTTCAGAATATTACTGTGATAAAATGTATATGTAGATCAGGTGACATGAGTATTTCTTTCACCATTTCTGGGAGCAATAATTTGAAGACGCATACATTAGTATTAGGGGCACAAAGAGGTGTAACCTCTGTCTATGAATATAGAGATAATGCATGAATAGACCGTACTATGAATAAATAACATAACTGATTCCACTTTAAATAATGGATTGAATTGACATGTGAAAATATATAAGAAATCTTATATTGATATACAATCATTCATTCCAACCAGTTATATATCTAATGGTAATATTAGGATTATGATTTATGATGAATGGTGTTTGAGTTTTGCTTTATAAGTGATGATGTTAAACGAAAGTAATGTGTTTGGAAAGAAGTCTCATGAAAAGACCAGTCAAGAAACATGGAGGAATGCATGTGTTCTGAATCAGGAAGTGATTGATCGTGAAACAAATGCCTATAAATTTTCTAATTTGTGACTGAAATATATATCCTATGATGTGGATAAACTGAAGACATAGTAACGTACAAGTGTTGAATAAAAATGAAAGTCAAAATACACATCATGTCCCCTAGGAATCTACTTGCATTGATTTTAAACTGGCTAAGTAAATGTAGAAATAATAGGGTTTGTATGCACCATTCACTGAATTTAGTTTTCAGTACTAGGAAACAATATGTATTGCAGGTGGATGATTATTATGAGAATAATCTTGTGGAAAGTTGATTATAAATCCACAGATATGAATATGAATGAATTTAGGGAGTGTATAATAAGACACATATATTTCATATTTTGAAAAATCTGAAGAGTGTGTATATATATAAATATATATATATATATATATGTATATATATATGTATATATATATATATGTATATATATATACAAACACGCACATGCACAGATATTAAAAAGTAGCAATACAGGAGATCCATTATGAAGGCAGGCATGGAGAAATCAAGTCTCTGATCTCTTCAGCTGCACGGGCATAGGAAGTCGTAAACTGTCTAAATGCTGTTTGCTCAGAATCACTAGGCAATGTTGACCTGTTGTGAATCTGGGGCGAACAGTCTGGGCCCCTCAGAACACACACAGAGCCCGGATTGGCTGCATTCAAGCTTAGATTCGTCTGTTTTTTGTGACTCAGCACTAACATTCCCGCTGAAATAACTGGTTGGGCTTTCTGAATTGACAGAGTTAAAAGACAACTGAGCCTTCATAGGCAGTGGCCACAGGATTGAAATGGGGCTTGGGAGAGATAGTCAGGACCCACCCATTGCATTGGTCACCCAGCAAAGGGAACGAACGGTCACCATTTTAATTTGATACCACCATGGCATAGAACTGACATTACAGGCGGAGGAGATAACTTCATTGAAACCAACGCGACAAGTGTGTAATCCCATTGCCATCTCTCTCAACACCACGGGGAAACCTCAAGGGCCCCTCCCAGCTCTCCCAGGAGCACGATAGCCAGACCTAGGGAAACAGGATTGGCTCGGGACTTGCGGCGTGGAATTCCCGGCTACCACTCCCACCAGTGCTGACAATTGAGGTCTCTTACACCACCTACCAGGGGCATGGCTCCCGGAAGACAAGAAAATTCGCTGGCGGTTCTCAGGACAAAGCTCTACAAACTTAGGGTCTGAGGGAGGCTAACAGGGAGAGTGTGCCCAGGCGTTCATTAAAACAGGGCTACCAGGAGCAGAGGCCTGGCGTGTAACCAGTATTGTGGTGAGCGTCAAAGGTGAGCGGGGCCTGGCTTGAGGAAGCACAAGAGAAGGCCCTAGGCACTCAGGATTGGAGACCCGCCGAGTCTGGGAGGAAGAGCTGCTGCACAGTGATTTGTTCCCACTTATTTAGAGGAGAAGCTTGGCCCAGTGCACACAGCTCCACCTACTGGAAGAGAAGTTAATTGAACTCTAGTACTGCATGTATTATTATTATTATATTATTTGTATGTTTTTCTTTTTCTTTCATTTTCATTTTTGTTGTTGTTCTTTAACTTTTTTAATGTTTTTTATTTTTTTAATTTTTTATTTCATTATTATTATTATTATTTTAAATTTTAATTTTCATTTTTTAATTATCATTATTACTTAAAATTTTCTTTCTTTATTTTCTATTTTTTTCTTTTGTCTTTTCATTTCTTTTCAATTTTATTATACCCCCTTCCTTGAATTCTACCTGGCTACTCTCATTCTCTTTAGTGACTTCTTCCCTTCCCTTCTAATATCTTTCCTTCCAAGCATCAAATAAATTTATAAGAGTAAGCAGTAACTCAGTAGTCAAACAGAACAAGAAGTAACATGAGCAGCATAAAAAAGCAAGGAAGAAAAAAAGTACAAACAATGAAGGACAGCCTAAATATTCAAGAGCATCTGGAGTCATCAGAAAAATGGTCATATAAAGAACTCAAGGAATACCTTAGACAGATGTAATGGAACATTAAAGAGGATACGAGACAACAAAAACAAACAGTGAAAGAACGCATTGAAAATGAATTACATAAACAGATAAAATAAGAAATTAAGCATCTTTATCAGGAGATAGAGATTATTAGAAAATTCAAACAATAATTCTAGAAATGAAGGAAATGATAAACCAAATTAAAAACTCAATTGAGAGTATCACTAACAGAGTGGAGCAAGTAGAAGATAGAATGTCAGATAATGAAGACAAAATATATCATCTTGAAAAAACTCTATCCAAGAAAGAAATGCTGTAAAAAATTATGAGAAAACATCCAAGAGATATGGGATAACATTAAAAAAACAAACTTATGAGTCATCCCGAAAGAGGAAGGTACAGAGATTCAAACCAAGGGAATGAGTAACCTGCTGAATGAAATAATTAGAGAAAACTTTCCCAAAATAAAAATGGAAACAGATAAACAAATTGTAGATGCTTACAGGACACTGAGCACACAAAATCACAGTAGACCAATGCCAAGATACATTGTTATGAATATATCCAATATACAAAACAAAGAGAAAATATTAAAACCTACCAGAGAAAGGAGGCAGATTACAATCAGGGGTAAAACAAAAAGGTTAACAATGGTTTTTTTTTATCACAGATCCTGGAAGTGAGAAGATCCTGGAACAACGTACTTCAAACACTGAAAGACAATGGATGCCAACCAAGAATTATGTATCCAGCAAAATTAAGCTTAATGTAAGACAACAAAATAAAAATATTTCATGATAAACAAAAGCTAAATGAATTTGCAGCCAGAAAACCAGCATTGGAAAGCATCTTGAGCAAAACACTACACGAGGAAGAAATGAAAATCAACAATGTAAACCATCAGTGGGAAGTGCCTCAGTAATGACAGAGGGCGGGAAAAGCTAATCATGGAGAAACAAACTAATTTAAAAAAAAGATATAAGCAAACATGGGTGGCAGTACAAACCATATATTAATAGTAACTCTAAACGTTAATGGCTTAAACTCTCCAATAAAGTGACATAGGCTTGTAACTTGAATTAAAAAAAACAAATCCAACAATATGTTGCCTCCAGGGGACACATCTGAATGGAAAAGACATACACAAGCTGAAGGTGAAAGATTGGGAAAATTTATACCATGCACACAGTCCTCGTAACCAAGCAGGGGTGGCCATCCTCCTATAGAATAAAATCGACCTCAAGACTAATTTAATCAAAAGGGATAAGGAAGGACATTATATACTGTTAAAAGAAACCATTCACTGACAAGACATAACAATTATCAATATTCACGCAGCAAATAATGGTGCTGCGACGTTCATTAAACAAATTCTCCTCAAGTTCAAGAATCAAATAGACCACAGTACAATAATTATGGGTGACTTCAACTCACGTCTCTCAATATTGGACAGATCCTCCAAACAAAAGTTGAATAAAGAAACTATAGAACTCAATATCACAATCAATACCCTAGACTTAAGTGACATATATAGAATATATCAACCATCATCAAGTGGATATACTTTTTTCTCAGCAGCACAGGGATCCTTCTCAAAAATAGACCATATGTTTTGCCATAGGGCAACCCTCAGTAAATATAAAGGGGAGGAGATAATACCATGAATTTTTTGTGATCATAATGGAATGAAACTGGAAACCAATGATAAAAGAAAAAAGAAAAAATCATACATTACATGCAAAATGAACAATAGGTTACTGAATGATCAATGGGTTACAGAAGACATAAAGGAGGAAATCAAAAAATTCTTAGAGATAAATGAAAATACAGACACAACATATCAGATTCTATGGGACAAAATGAAAGAAGTTTTAAGAGGTAAATTCATCTCCTGGAGGCCATTCCTCAAAAAAAGAAAGAAAAAAAAACAACAAATAAATGAGCTCACACTTTATCTCAAAGCCCTAGAAAAGGAAGAGCAAAACAACAGCAAATGTAGCAGAAGGCAAGAAATAATTAAAATCAGATCGAAATTGAAACAAAAGAAACTATTGAAAAAATTAACAAAACTAAAAGTTGGTTCTTCAAAAAGATAAATAAGATCGACAGACCCTTAGCCATGCTAATGAAGAGAAGAAGAGAGAGAACTCAAATTACTAACATACGGGATGAAAAAGGCAATATCACAACAGATGCAACATAAATACAGAAGAAAATTAGAAATTATTTGGAAACCTGTATTCCAATAAAATAAAAAATAGTGAAGACATTGATAAATTTCTTAAGTCATATGATTTGCCCACACTGAGTCATAAGGGAACACACAATTTAAACAGACCAATATCAATGGATGAAGTAGAAGAAGCAATCAAAAGACTACCAACCAAGAAAAGCCCAGGACCGGATGGGTATACAGCAGAGTTTTACAAAACCTTTAAAGAAGAATAAATACCATTACTTTTCAAGTTATTCAGGAAATAGAAAAACTGGGAGCTCTGCCAAATTCGTTCTATGAGGACAACATCACCCTGATTCTGAAACCAGAAAAAGACACCTCAAAGAAAGAAAACTACAGACAAATATCTCTGATGAACCTAGATGCAAAAATCCTCATTAAAATTCTGGCGAATTGGATACAAAGGCACATCAAAAAAATTGTGCACCATGATCAACTAGGATTCATCCCTGGGATGCAAGGCTGGTTCAATATATGGAAATTAATAAATGTTATTCACAACATCATTGGACTTAAAGATAAGAACCATATGATCATCTCGATAGACGCAGAAAAAACATTCAACAAAGTAGAGCATTCCTTTATGTTCAAAATATTTTAAAAACTAGGGATAACAGGAACTTACCTCGACATTGTAAAAGCTATCTATGTTAAGCCTCAGGTTAGCATCATTCTGAATGGAGAAAAATTGAAGGCATTCCCTTTAAAATCTGGAACAAGACAGGGATGTCCTCTATCACCACTTCTATTCAATATAGTTCTCTAAAAACTGGCCAGAGCAATTAGAGAGATGAAAGACATTAAAGGCATAAAAATAGGAAAAGAAGAACTTAACTTATCACTATTTGCAGATGACATGATTCTATACATAGAAGACCCAAAAGGGTCTACAGAAAAAACTACTAGAACTAATAAATGAATGCAGCAATGTGGCAGGATAGAAAATCAACATGCATAAATCAAAGGCATTTCTGTATATTAGCGACAAAACTTCTGAAACAAAAATGAGTCAAAACACTGCATTCCCAATTTCCTCAAAATAATTAAATACTTGGGAATCAACCTAACAAAAGAGGTGAAAGATTTATATAATGCAAACTACAGAACCCTAAAAAGAGAAATAGAATAAGATCTTAGAAGATGGAAAAATATACCCCGTTCATGGATAGGAAGAACTAACATCATCAATATGGCTATATTACCAAAAGTTCTCTACAGGTTTAATGCAATGCCAATCAAAATCCCAAAGGAATTTTTTGTAGAAATAGATAAAGCAATTATGAAATTCAAATGGAAAAATAAAAGACCCAGAATAGCAAAAGCAATTCTAAGCAGGAAGTGTGAATCAGGCAGTATAGCAATACCAGATTTCAAACTATATTACAGAGCAATTATAATAAAAACAGTATGGTACTGGTACCAAAACAGGCGGGTGGACCAATGGTACAGAATGGAGGACACAGAGACTAATCCAAAAAGCTACAACTATCTTATATTTGATAAAAGAGCTAATGGCCTGCAATGGAGGAAGGATGGCATCTTCATCAAATGGTGTTGGGTAAACTGTAAATCCATATGCAACAAAATGAAACTGAATCCCCTCCTCTCGCCCTGCACAAAAGTTAACTCAAAGTGGATCAAGGAGCTAGATTCAAATCAGAGTCTCTGCGTCTGATAGAAGAAAAAGTTGGCTCAGATCTACATATTGTGTGGTCAGGCTCCAAATTCCTTATTAGGACACCCATAGAACAAGAGTTAATAACAAGAATCAAGAAATGGGACTTACTTAAACTGAATTTTTTTTTCTCAGAAAGAGAAACAATAAGAGAGGTAAATATGGAGCCTACATCATGGGAACAAATTTTTAGTCCTCACCCTTCACATGGAGCCCTAATATCTAGAGTATACAAAGTATACAAATAACTCAGAAAATTATACAATAAGATAACCAATAACCCAATGGGCCAAGGACCTGAACAGAAACTTCTCGGAGGAGGACATAGAATCAATTAACAAGTACATGAAAAAATGCTCTCCATTTCTAGCAGTAAGAGAAATGCAAATAAAAACCACCCTAAAATACCATCTCAATCCAGTGAGATTGGCAGCCATAATGAAGTCAAACAACAACAAGTGCTGGCGAGGATGTGGGGAAAAGGGTACTCTTGTACATTGCTGGTGGGACTGAAACAGGTGCAGCCAATTTGGAAAGCAGTATGGAGACTCCTGTGAAAGCTTGGAATGGAAGCACCATTTGACCCAGCTATTGCTCTTCTTGGACTATTCCCTGAAGACCTTAAAAGAGCGTACTACAGGGATACTGCCACATCAATTTTCATAGCAGCACAATTCACAATTGCTACACTGTGGAACCAACCCAGATGCCCTTCAATAGATGAATGGATAAAAAAAAATGTGACCTTTGTATACTATGGAGGATTACGCAGCACTAAAATATGACAAAATCATGGAATTTGCAGGGAAATGCATGGCAATAGAGAAGATTATGCTTAGTGAAGCTAGCCAATCCCTAAAAAACAAATACCAAATATCTTCTTTGATATAATGAGAGCAACTAAGAACAGAGCAGGGAGGAAGAGCATGAAGAAAAGATTAACATTAAGCAGAAACATGAGGTGGGAGGGAAAGGGAGAGAAGAGGGAAATTGCATGGTAATGGAGAGAGACCCTTATTGTTACACAAAATTACATATAAGAGGTTGTGGGAAAATAAACAACGAGAGAAATGAATTAGAGTAGGTATGGTAGAGAGAAAAGATGGGAAGAGAAGGGAGGGGGTATAGTAGAGTATAGGAAAGGTATCAGAACACAACATTAACTAATAGGGCATTATGTAAAAATATGGATGTGTAACTGATGTGATTCTGCAATCTGTATTTGGAGTAAAAATGGGAGTTCATAACCCACTTGAATCTAATGTATGAAATATGATATGTCAAGAGCTTTGTAATGTTTTGAGCAACCAATAAAAAAAGTAGTGATATATATGCCAATAGAAATTTATCATGAAATATATATAATCAACAGATTGAAAAATATTAATTTTACTGAACATGAAATTATGAATAATGTTATTCAACTAGGAAGCTCACCCATAGGTTGAATTTTCAGTTCCAACAGCGTTTAGGAGGAGTGATCTCTTCTCTCAATTTGCATCTGCAAATTCAGCCACCTCACAAGTGTATACGAGTGATATCAGGTAGGATTCTATATGTGCATATAAAAATACATGTGCTGAATAGGCTACAGAGAAAGGGAGACAGGGATTCATATATTTGTTAATTTTAAAAACACATGTAGAACTATTTCAACAAAAAATTGACTAGATTTATAACTCCTACAAAATATAATGCAAAAGGCAATTCCAACTATACACCATGCCTCCTCTGAACTGCTTGTATTTCTATTATTTTTGGGTTATTTTTCACCATCATATTAGGATCATAATTCAGAGTCTAGTAGGGTATGGGTTAGTGTCAGGGATTCAGTATTTCAAAATAAAAATTGAAAAATGAATCCAGTGTGTGTGTAAATATGTGCTACACAAAAATATTCCCACTCACATCCAGAACAATGTCTTGACATTACCTTCACCCAAGTAAGACACAATTATAGTAGAAAAGTGTGAAAATCTATGAATACATATATTTAATGGAATATGCTCGGGAGTTCACAACCTTGGAGGTGGTAGAGGCGTTTCCAAAAGTAAAGGACAGGGTAAACACTCCACAAACAAAGAGCTCTGCTGGCCTAAGACTTCTTGGAATACGGCTTCTGAGGTTGGGCACTTGAAATATATGTTGTTGTCATGAGCTTTGGCTTCCTTTGTCGTGAGACCATAAAAGCTGGGTCTGCATCTATGTGACCTGGAAGACATGATTTCTTATATTTCAATGAACATGAGGCAGCAGTGCTCAATTTTCTCTTTGTAGGTAAACTGTGTCCACTGGAGGCTAAGTGTCTCCCGGTGGGGACAGTGAAGACATTTGATCATCCTCCAATTTTCGTGGTGTTTCTTGCTGCTACACTGGGAATTTGGTACTTGCTTCACACAATATAAGAAGTTCATCTGGGATACAGTGCTGGAGGGTGTTCTGTCACGTGGGGTGGGTTAGCGTCTGCAGGAGAATGTACCAATCAGGCTTCTATCCCACATAGCTTGTCCCAATAACCATAGCAACCTGATTATGAACATTGCCCTGAAACCTCTCCATATAACAAGATGCCTTTACATACAAGGGAATGGGGGCTGCGCCATATCAGTCACAAGCCATTTGTAAGCCGATAGCCGATCCACATGGCCCCACCATGATGTTTCATCACACACCTGCCCACCACTGCTCTAGGCCCACTACTTAGCAGGCTCCAAATTCCTGGCATCTCGTATTCTACACCATTTTCATGAAACCCAGTCAAACAAGGCACTTTCTGGTATACACATGATCAGCAACAGGACATCCAACGTTTCTGCAGTGCCACCTGGTCATGGGAATTTCCAAAATTTTATGGTATTTATCTAGCAAGTTTTCAAGGATGAAGTTAGAGGCACTGTGGGTTTCAATTCATTCAGGAACCGTTAAGTGTTGAGAAAGCTCATTTCAATGAATGCTCTGGAGAACTCTAAAGTCAAGGCTTCTCAAAGAGTTGCCAACAGGTCACATGAAGCCAGGCCAATTGACGTCTACAATGTGAGGTCCATGTGTGTTTTGACTCTCAACTATGGCTACCAAGTCTTTCAGAATAAAATCATGTGATATTCTGGCTGAGATTCCCAGGCCTCTGTGGAAAGCCACCCTGGGCCTAGATCTCAGTTTCCAAGAGTGAGTCTCATGCGTGGCCTCCTAAAATCCCAACACAATTCATGGCAATACTTCTCTGAGGTCAGTTCCAGAACTCAGTCTCTAAGGGTAAATCATACCAGAGTTCAAGCCCAGGTGGACCCAGTCATCCCTTTCAACTGCCACAAAAATGACCAAAATTAAAATGAAATCACTCCCACAGGGCCATAATCTTCTTCCTTGTAGACACTCATCATAACCTCTAGCTGGAGGTTTCAATGAGCACAAGGTAGTGTCCAAAATAAGCTCACTTGCCCCTCATTTGCCTAAAAACATGGTGGCCTGAACACTATTCCTGTGAACCAGGAGTGATCAAATATTGCTGCTGTTAAAGTGTTTCGCTTCTCCAATTTGAGGCCTACTGGCTGAAGCCTATAAATTCTTGATGTGATTTGGAGTCATGAGAAAACCCAAGCACATATGGGCTAGCCTCTGCAGGGATTTCAAAGACTCATTTGACCCAAAGGATCCCTATTCTCACTTGATGGAGGTCAGGAACATAAAACAAGAAGGCAAAAATATTCATCCACAATGACTTCTCTTTTTGTCATTTTGGTTTTGAAATCACATGGGATCTTTCTTTAGATCCATCAGGTGCTGAGAATCTAAGCCACAACCTCATTCAAGGACAAGAGGCTGAATCAGACACATTCCATTCCAAAGCAATTAAGCAAAGAGCCACAGGTGATGTCCATTCATTTCCATATGAAAACAGTCTTCTTAAGGCTACACAACAGGGTGGCCTGAGGCAAAGACTTTCCTGACATTCAGGGTAATAGAAACAGAAGTAAGCAAATGGCCCAAAGAAGGGTTTCTCCACTGAGACTTTACTGGTCACACTGATATCTGATTTTTCTGAGATGCTCCCATTCCCTTAAGCTATCCAGTACATGGCCATGTCACAGAGCCTTGTGGTGTTACATATCTGGGACTCAAAACCATGAGCCTATTCTGGAGAGTGGCTGGAAAACACGAAGAAAACAGGAACTTAAGAAGATAGTAGATGTTGCCCATCCATAAGGCAAGCTGCAGTCCATTCATCAATTGGGCAGTAAGAATGCGGGGAAGCTTTCAACTAGAGACAACACATCCATTGATGCATTGTCTTTTCTAATGTCTACAACAACGGATACAGTGGAATACACAGACATAGAAACACTCACCATGTCAAACGACTTACTAGAAATAGTCCACTCCAAACCAAACAAACCACCTTTCCTAGCTATTCTCAGAACATCAGAAAAAAACACAAACTCACACCTACAATGGCAAAGGAAATTCTTTCCCCCAAGTAGGTCTGTGATTATCCGGAGTGTCTTCTGACTGGTGGGCCATATTATGTTCCCCAAAAATGTCCTGTCCTGTTTCAGTTCTGGTCTCCTTGGCCAATTCTGTGAAGTTGTCAGGAGCCAGTGGTTCGCCACTACCTACTTTCTCAGGAAAGGCCCCTCTTCAGAGCTCTGCTGGAATTTGGCCATCCTCACATCAGTAGGTACCAAGAAAGACTGACTATGTCTTTGGGAAAAGCAAACAAGTTAGCCCACTGGGACTCAGAGTGAGACTGACTCTGGGTGCCTGGCTTCCTGGATCCCAAGTTCAGAGAATTACATCACCAAGGAAGTGAAGTGAGGTCACTTCTTTCAGGAACTGAATATGGTCACTGCCTCGGTAACCACTTTGTCCTAACAGTTGCTTCCAAGGTTCCCATGAGTTGGAGGCTGCCCCAACATCCTGTGACACATTCAGAAGTTAGAATGGTATATCAACCATAGGCACCCGGGAACAGCTCTCCACACAGGCCTGGATTGGTCCATCTTCTCTACTTTAAGAAGACAGAGGCTGATTCAGACACATCAATTCACCCTGACCAGGTTGTTTGCCATGGAAGATGACTATTGCTCTCTCAGGTCCTACATAGCTGCCTATATATTCTCCAAGGATCATTTCTCCATGGATCTTTTAGCTTCTCAGCAGGTGGAAGATCATCTACATTCCTATATTGTAAGACCCACTCTGTCCCTGCTCTTCTGTACGTTATATTGAAGGAACAGTGTATAGTTAAGGTTAATAATAGGTTTGATTTGGGTTACGAATCATTCTGCGGGATGAATAATGGCATTGGCAACCTGTGATATTTATAAGAGTATATATGTGAAATATAACTATGAAAGCAGAAATCTAGGTAAGATTTGAAGTCCAGAAGGGCACTGGGGACTTGATTGGGATACTTAGCTTTGAGTTATGTGCTGCACAGATGTCTCAAATAAATCAATATACACTGGCATCGGACCTTGTACTTTGGATGATTGAATGTTGAAAAGAACATCCAGTCAAAAAGCGATAGTCGGTAGGATTAGGAAGGTAGTCTGTAGGTTTAGAAAGAAGAGTGAGTATAGGATTTGGACCAAAAGTTCTTTAGCAATAGGGTTTCGGGTAGAGAGTGTATGTAAATGTCAGTACATGTGAAGAGTCAGTCACAATGATGAACTGGGGAAATCATGTAGGAAAGCAGATATCAATAGAGACATTAGGAAATCAAGCAAAGTATAAATTGTGTGATAGGGTTAGACATTTTCAACAGGTTTGAGGTTGAATAGATAATCTTAGGAAGAAACAAATATGTAGTCACCAATAGGATTGATATTTGAGAGCATTAGGCAACCTGGACATGGATGTTTTTAGTAATCCATGCTCACTTTCTATTTAGGCTTTGGTACAATTGTAAGTGTGACCTTTGCTTTTGGTGTCCAGAATATTTCTGTGATAAAATGTGTATGTAGATCAGGTGACATGAGTATTTCTTCCACCATTTCTTGGAGCAATATTTTGAAGACTTATAAATTAGTATAGTCGTACAAAGATGTGTACCCTGTTTCTATGAATATACACATAATGCATGAATAGACCATACTGTGAATAAATAATATAACTGGATCCACTTTAAATAATGGATTGAATAGATATCTGAAAATATATAAGAAATGTTATATTGATATACAATCATTCATTCCAACCAGTTATATATCTAATGATCATCTTAGGGTTATGGTTTATCATGAAGGGTTTGTGAGTTTTGTTTCAAAATTGATTATGGAAATCGAAAAAAATGTATTTGGAAAAAAAGTCTCATGAATAGACCACTGAAGAAACGTAGAGAAATTCATGTGTTCTGGAGCAGGAAGTGATTGAAAGTGAAACAAATGCCTATAAATTTGTTAACTAGTGAATAAAATATATATTCTATGATGTACATAAACTGAAGGAATAGTAATGTACCATTGTGGAATAAAAATTAACGTCAAAATACACATCATGTTCCATAGTAACCTACATGCATTGATGTTAAACTGGGTCAGTTAATGTAGACATATTAGGATTTGTATGCACCTTTCACTGAAGTTAGTTTTCAGTACTAGGAAACAAATATGTATTTCGGGTGGATGAATATTTCTAAGAATAATATTGTGAAAAGTTGATTATTAATCCACATACATGAACATGAATGAATTTAGGGATTGTATATAAGACACATATATTTCATATTTTTAAAAATCTGGAGAATATATATATATATATACACACACACACACACACACACACACACACGAACAGAGACATTAATAAGTAGCAATATATATGCCAATCGAAATTCATCATGAAATATATATGATAAAGATGCAAAAACATTCATTTTACTGAACATGGGTTTATGTATAATGTTGTTCTACTGGGAAGCTCACCCATAGGTTGAATTTTCAGTTCCAACAGGGTTTAGGAAGAGTGGTCACTTCTCACACTTTGTATCTGCTAAGTCATGTAACTCACAAGAATGTACGTGTGATATCACGCAGGATTCTATTTGTGCATATAAAAATACATGTGCTGAATAGGCTCCAGAGAATGGGAGACAGTAATTCACATATTTGTTAACTTTGAAAACACATGGAGAACTATTTCAATTAAAAATTGACTAAATTTGTAACACCTACCCTTTATCATGCAAATGGCAAGTCGAACTCTGAACTGCATGTACTTATGTACTGTTTGGGTTATTTTTCTCCATCATATTAGGATTAGTAGTCAGAGTCTAGTAGAATATGGGTTAGTGTCAGGGATTCAGAATTTCGAATGGAAAATAGGAAAATTAATCCAATGTGTATGCAAATATGTGCTACAACAAATCTTCCCAGTCTCATCCAGAACCATGCCTTGACATTACCTTCGCCCCAAGTAAGACACAATTAGAGGAGAAGAGTTACAAAATCTGTGATTACATTTTTGGAATGGAAAATGCTCAAGAGTGCACAAACTTGGAGGTGGAATAGGAGTTTCCAAAAATAAGGACAGGGTACACACTCCACAAACATGGAGCTCTGCTTGCCTAAAACTTTTTGAGAAACTGCCACTGAGGTTGGGCACTGAAATATAGGTTGTTGTCACGAGTTAAGCTTCCTTTGTAGTGAGACCCTCAAAGCTGGGTCTGCATCTATGTGACCAGGGGGACAAAGTTTCTTATTTTACAATGAACACGAGGCAGCAGTGCTGAATTCTCTCTTTGTAGGTAAACTGTGCCCACTGGGGCTTAGTGTCTCCAAGTGTGGACTGTGAAGCCATATGGTCATCCTCCATTTCGTGGTGTTTCTTCCTGCTGCACTGGGAGTTTGGTATTTGCTTCACGAAATACAAGGAGTTCAACTGCGACAAAGTGCAAGAGGGAGTTCTGTCACGTGTGGTGGATCAGGGTCTGCAGGATGATACAAGAACCAGGCTTCTATCCCACATAGCTTGACCCCTTGACCATAGCAACCTGATTCTGAACAATATCCTGAAATTGCTCCATATAACAAGTTGCCTTTACACAGAAGGTTCTGCTGGCTGTGCCATGTCAGTCACAAGCCATTTGGAAGCCAATGGCAGATCCACATGGCCCCACCACAGATGTTTTATCACATACCTGCCCAACACTGCTCTAGACCCACTACTCAACAGAGTCCAACTTACTGACATCTCTGTTCTACACCATTTACATGAAACCCAGTAAAACAAGACACTGAAATATTCATGACCAGCAACAGGTCATCCAAAGGTTCTCCAGTGCCACCTGGTGATGGGAATTTCAAAAATTTCCTGGCATTTATCTAGCCATTTTTCAAGGATGAAGTTGGAGGCACTGTGAGTTTCAATTCATTCAGGAACCATTAAATGGTTAGGAAGCTCATTTCAATGAAAGCTCTTGAGAACACTCACAGGTAAGGCTTCCCAAAGAATGGTGAAAAGATCACATGATGTTTAGCTCATTTAGCTCTACAATGTGAGGTCCATATGAGTTTTGACTCTCAACGATGGGTGCCAAGTCTTTCAGAATAAAATCATGTGGTATCCTGGCTGAGAGGCCCAGTGCTCTGTGGAAAGCCACCCTGGGCCTAGAACTCAGTTTCCAAGGGCGACACTCATGCCTGGCTTCCTAAAATCTCAACACTATTCATGGCAATACTTCTCTGAGTTCAGTTGCAGAACTCAGTCTCTAAGGAAATCACACCAGAGTTCAAGCACATGTGGACCAAGTCATCTCTTCTAACCGCCACCCAAATGACCACAATTTAAACCAAAACACTCCAACGTGGCGCTCATCTTCTTCCATATAGACACACATAATAACCTGTGGCTAGAGTTTTCCATGAGGGGCACAGCTCAAGTCCGTGTCCAAAATAAGCTCTCTTGCACCTAAATTGCCTAATTCAGGGTGGCATGGACACCCTTCTTGTGAACCAGGAGAGATCAAATAGGCCTCCCATTAATACTGCTCCACTTCTTCAATTTGAGGTCAACTGACTGTGGGGTTTGGATTCTTTATGTAAATTGGAGTCTTGAGAAAACCCAAGCAACCATGGGCTAGCCTCTGCAGGGCTTTGAAGATCTCATTTTACCCAAAGGATCCCTATTCTGACTTGATGGAGTTCAGGAAAGTTACAGAGGAAGGCGAGAGACTTCATCCACAAGGACTGCTCTGTGGCCATTTTGGTCTTGGATGTACACATGGGATCTTTCTTTATATCCATCAGAAGGTGAGAATCTAAGCCACAGCCTCACACAGGGCAAATAGGCTGATTCAGACACATCCTCTCCAAAGCAATTAAGCAAAGAACCACAGGTAATACCCATTCATTTCCATTTGAAAACTGTTTTCTTCAGGCTTCACAAAGTGGTGGCCTGAGGAAAAGACCTTCCTGACATTCAGGGCAACAGAAGATTAGGTAATCAAAAGGCCCCAAGCAGGGTTTCTCCACTGAGCCTTTACTGGTAACACTGATATCTGAGTTTTCTGAGATGCTCGCCATTCCCTTTAGCTATCTAGTACATGGTCATTTCAAAGAGCTTCGTGGTTGTACATATCTTAAACACAAAACCATGAGCCTATTCTGGAGAGTGGCCAGAATTCAGGAAGAAAACAGGATCTTAGAAAGATAGTAAGTGTTGCCCATCAATAAGGCAAGCTGCAGTCCATTAATAAATTGGGAAGGATGAATGCTGGGAAGCTTTCTAGCTGACAGGACATATTCATTGATGCATTCTCTCTTCTAATGTCTCCAACCACGGGCACAGTGGGATACACTGACTTAGAAACACTCGCGTTGTCAAACGACTTACTAGAAACCGTTCACTCCAAAAAAAAAACAAACCTTCTTTCATGCCTATTCTCAGAACATGAGACAAAACCACAAACTCACACCCACATCACAAAGGCACCTCCTTCCCCCATGTAGTTCTGTGACTATCCGGAGAGTCCTCTGACTGGTGGGCCATACTATGTTCCAGGAAATGGCCTGTTCTTTCTGAAATCTGGTCTTTTTGGCCAACTCTGTGAAGTTTTTAGGATCCAGTGGTGAGCCAATGCCTGCTTTCTCAGGAAAGCCCCCTCTTCATAGCTTTTCTTGCATTTGGCCATCCTCACATCAGTAGGTCCCAAGAAAGACTGAGTCTGTCCTTGGTAAATCAAAATAAGTTTGACAACTGGGACTGGGACTGGGACTGGCTCTGGGTGCCAGGCTTCCTGGATTCCAAGTTCAGAGAGTTACATCACCATAGAAGTTAGGTGAGGTCACTTTCTTTAGGAACTGAATGAGGTCACTGCTTTGACAACAACTTTGTCCTAACAGTTGCTTCCAAGGTTCCCATGAGAAGGAGGCTGCCCCTACTTTCTGTGACACTTTCACAAGTTAGAATGGTATGTCACCCATTGGCACGCAGGAGCAGCTCTCAACACATCCCTGCTTTGGTCCATCTTCTCTACATTAAGAAGAGAGTGGCTGATTCAGACACATCCCTTCATCATGAGCAGGTTGTTTGCCATGGAAGACTTTTGCTCTCTCAGGTCCTTCATAGTTAACTACATCTTCTCCAGGGATCATTTCTTCAAGGACCTTTGAGGTTCTCAGCAGGTGGAAGATCCTCTATATTCCTGTATTTTAAGACCAACTCTGTCCCCGCTCTTCTGTAAAATTAGATTGAGAGAACAGTGTATGGTTAGGGTTAATAACAGGTTCAATTTGGGTGAGAAAAGAAACTACATGGTTGAGCAAACAGGGTCCTACAGTTAACAATAATATGAGAATTATTAATGGACCAGCCTGGGTGGATAAAAGTGTAGTTAACTAGGTGGACTATGTGAACCAAGACTCAAACCTCCCTTTGGGGGCCTCTGTCTTTCTTTGACACTCTTCAAGTAATTTTCTTAATTTACTCATAGATTCTTTTACAACTCCAGTATTGTCGGCATAAAAAACATCATTCTTTCCTCAATGCAAGCAAAAAGGCACCCTTCTCTCATGAAGAGGAGGTCCAACACTCGCCTGCTCTGTAAACAACTTCAGAGAGAGAGAGGTTAAAATTCCTGTAAAGCTGTGATTTCGGTTTTTAATGTCTTTAAGCTTTGGTCTATTTCTGCTTCTAATTGTGTCTTTGTTGTGTCTCATGGACTAGGGCAGTTGTTCCTGTGCCCACCCCTTCAGCAACTATTATTCCTAATAGGATGGCTAAAGTGAGGGATACAGGTTCCCGGTGGAACCGGGTTGTATGCCCCCCCCTATTTGATCTTTAAATGAACCTGCGTCCTGATAGAGCACTCTGGAAAACATCTGCATCATTACATAATTAATCGCAACTATTGACCACTTTATGAAAACATAAATAATGTTAAAGTGTATAGAATTATACTGTTGTAGAGACAAACAAGGAAAGGCACCTAAGATAGCACCAAAGACAGGAAAGGAGTTTTATTTGTTTGCATCCGTATTGAGAGGGCATTGCTTCTGTTGTAATCAATTAATCCCCTGAACCCCAAGTTTTGGTAGTTTTAGTATTTGTACCCAACATGTAAGGGAAGGGGCTCAGAAGTTCACAGTCTGCAGAAATTCACACAAATCAGTTTTTGTTTCTGTTTTTTTTCCTCTGTTCTGTGCACGTTAACTTTTCAATTACACCTTGGAATGGAAGAGCTTTTTTGTCTCTTTTTTTTCCTCCTTGCCAGCTGTCACCATGGAGCCCAGTTGGTAACTTTTTTATCTTAGAAATGTAGCAATCTCTCTGAAACCCCAGCTCAAGGCCAGAGTCCTTGTTCACATATTTTGTGAAAAACTGGTAAGGCGATGTCTAGCTTAGGGGTGGTGATTTTTCCAGCCAGTGGCCAAGTAGAACAGGGCAACATGAAGAGTGGAAGTTTATCTCCATTGAACTTTTTCAGAGGGACTCTTTTGCTGAAAGCCCTAAAGTAAGCCTTGGTAAAGACTTCTGGAGAAGGTCATTTAAGACATTTCTGTGGACCTGGTACAGAGGGGGATGACAGGGAAGGCGATGCTGAGTGCAGCTCCGTGGATCTGAGAATGAGGAAGGAGAGATGCCAAAGAATAATGGGAAAGGGGTTTGGGATTTTCCTAGAACAAAAACTTGAGCAGTAGAACAGGTAGAGCAGAGGGGAAGACGGAAGTGAGTATTCCAAAAAGCCTGTGAGGGACTTTAAATTCTTAGAAACCTGTTTTCAGTGATGACAAATCAACTTTAAAGGTCATTTTCATTACATCTTGGATAGGGGTCTGAGGGCTCTTCTCAGCTGGTTTGAGCTTTGGCTAAGCTTGCTAGAGGACTTGGTGGGACCTAGTGCAGACACTGACAGGAAAAGAGAGGAGTGGGTGGAGGGGTACCTCGGTACCTGCTTCCTCAGCAAGGGGGCAATGTTCTGAGATCCAGCGGAGGTTTGGGTTTTTGATCTAGTAATTGGAGGGGAGAAATCAGGTTGCTGAGGTAGGAGTGAAAGCAGAGAGTCTAGAGCAGAAGGCTGAGGGTGAGGAACTATTGGGGAAGCATAGTACAGGATGTGAGCGAAGGAGGAAAAAGGATTCCACATAGGGGAATTTCCCCCTTTTGAGCACTTGCCGAAGTTAAAAATGTCATGCAGAATTTGAGGATCTAGAGAACCCTCTGGGGGCCATAGTTTTTGGTTGTCTAATTGGTAATATGGCCAATGCTGTGTACTGAATTTGATGAGGAGTTTGGGTTCCACCAGGCAGCCCCTGTATGCTCACATCCCCATGACTTACACAAGAAGTCGGCTTTTCCCCCACACAGCCATGGCTGTTTGTCGCTTTGATAGTCTGCCGGGCATACATAGTAATATAGGCTAGCCAACCTGCATCTGGCTCACGTGTCCCTGCATCCATAATGTTTGTTTCAATTATCTATGGTACGGAAGGGATTTAATGGAATTTTAGTGAGATCCTCTTCATCAGGCATGTCTCAATAGGAAAGACCTATACCGAGCTGAAAAATGTCTGGGTGGAGAGATAGTCACCAGGTCCCTAAGGGGGCCGTTAAGGTCTCTTTAATGGTTCCATTTATTTTTTCAACCTGTCCTGAGTTCTGGGGTATATAAGCATAATGTAACTTCCAATTAATCCACAGGGTCCTGGTTAACACCTGACTTACCTGGGCCATGAAAACCAGTCCATTATCAGTCCATTAGGCAGATCGTATCTTGGAAAAATATCTTTCAGGATCTTCTTGAAAACCATTTGCGCCGTTTTTTTTTTTTTTTTTTTTTTTTGTGTGTGTGTGTGTAAGGCTTCAATCCATCCTGAAAATGTATCTACAAAGACTAGGAGATATTTAAATCCATACCTTGCTGGCTTAATTTTAGTAATGTCCACTTCCCAGAATTGTCCTGGTCTGGTTCCTCATAGGTGCTTTCCTCTAGGAAACTTGGAAGGGTAAGCATTACCCAATTGAGGGACCCGACAGGCTTTTGTTACCCGTTCAGTTATTTCCTTTCACTGTGAGTTGGTTAGTGGAAAACTCTGTTCTTAATCTTACAGTAATGCCTGCAGTTTCTTTGAACCAAGGTGAGTGAGTTGATGTACATTTTTAACGTAGTGTAGGGCTTGCTCTAATTGCAGGCTGAGCTCAGTGAAGTTGAGGCGTTCAGTGTCAGTGTCCTTAGATGTTATCAAAAACTTCCTGGTCCTCAGGGTTTCATTGGAATTGGGCATCTTCCTTTAACAGCGGGTATAATGGAGCAGCTAAGGACGCAAACCCAGGCATCCATAACCTGCAAAAGCCAGCAGTCCCAAGAAATTCTCTGAGTTGTCTGCTGTAAGATGGGGGTGGTATCTACATAATGGTTTGTTTTCTGGGCTCAGTGAGCCATCGTTTACTGCCCCTAAGGGAATAGCCCAGGAAGATTACTTCATGCTAGCAAATTTGGGACTTTTTGGTCGAAACTCTATACCCGAGTTGAGCAAGCTCATATAATAGTGCTTGGGTCCCAGACTCACAGTTTTCCTTGGTGTTGGCTGCCAGTAGCAGGACATCCACATATTGAAGCTGGGTAAATTCAGAGTGCGTAGTTCTGAAGTTGTTGAGATCTCTGTGGAGGGCTTCATCAAAGAGAGTGGGGGAGTTTTTGAACCCCTGTGGGAGTCTAGTCCAAGTTAGTTGACCAGACGTTTTGGTTTCTGGGTCTACCCACCCGAAAGCAAACAGCAACTGACTATCTTTATGCAGAGGCAAGCAAAAGAAAGCATCTTTTAAGTTCAGAACAGTATATAATTTCCCCTCAGGGTTCAGAGTGCTAAGCAGATTGTACCGATTAGGTACCGTGGGGTGAATGTCCTGCCCTCTTTCGTTGATCTCTCTTAGCTCTTTAATGGGGTGATAGTTCCCGGTCCCTGGCTTTTTTTTTCTAGTAGCAGGGGAGTGTTCCAGGCCGATTGACAGGGCCTTAGGACCCCTAACGCCAGATATTTCTGAATATGGGGCCTTATCCCACCTTTAGTTTTTTTGTTTAGAGGATATTATTTGACATTGACTGGGGAGACGGAGGTTTTTAACTCCACTGTTATTGGAGATTGTTTCACGGCCAGGCCTAACCCAGCAGTTTTTGCCCAGGCATCTGTGTAATCTGTTATCCATTTTTGGGGTAGCTTGCCTGTTTGATCAGACTTGGGGCATGTGAATGGTGGATGTTCATCTTCTACTAATATAGTTAAAGCCGTGACTATAGGAGTTTTTGCTGAAGTATTTAGAAATTTCATTTGGGGGCCTTCATGGTTAAAAGTTATTTTGGCCCGGAGCTTGATGAGCAGATCTCTGCCCATCAATGGGTCCAGGCATTCTGGGATTCCTAGGAAGGAGTGATGGATTTTTCCTTTCCCCAGGTCCATGGTCCTCTTAGTTGTCTAAGCCTGATATTTACTGTCATCATCCCTTTGAACTAGAGACGTTTTATTTGATAGAGGGCCCAATGGGGCCTTAAGGGCTGAGTATACTGCTCCTGTATTCACTTCAAAGTTTACTGGAGTCCCCTCCACTTCAAAAGTTACCCTGAGCTAGGGGATGGGTTCTGAGCTCTGACTTTCTTAGTCATCCTCCAGAGTCAGAATGGCCAGCTGGCGTGGCTGTCTCTTTATAGGGAACTCTATGGCCCAGTATCCTTTTTCTTTAGAGTAGGCACACTGATCTGAGGCCAGGGGTGGCCTCTGGCATGGGCCCTTCCTGTCACCCTATGTCTTAATTTCTGGCCTCTTTCTTGTTGTGATCAGGACCTTCGTCAATGCCTTAGTCTGTCTTTTGGTTCTCTCATCCTCCCTTTGCTCCCTTTCTTTCTCCCTGTTTCTCTCTTATAGTATACTTTCTTGGCTTCTTTGACAAAATCTCTCTTTTAATTTTTTTTTTTTTTAATATCCATGGCAGCTTGCTCAATTAAGGCCATCGTGACAGATGCCTTTTAATCTGCAGCCTGAGGATCGAAAGGAGTATATCTCTTATATGCCTCCATGATTCTCTCTAGAAACATAAATGGAGATTCATCAGGCCTTTGAATAATTTCTCTTACCATGGCCAAATTAGTTGGTCACCCAGCGGCCACTTGGAGACCCGCTGTTAGAGCCTGGCAATAATTGAACAGATGCTCCCTATCTTCAAAGGTGTTGGGGTCCCAGTTGGGTGGGTTTAAGGAGAAGCCAGCTTTGATTATGTTGGGAAGTTGTGTTGGTCGCCCATCAGGTCTGAGGATATTTTTTTCTACATTCCAGGAGATTTTTCTCTCACTGCTCTGTCATGAAGAGAGTCGCTAGGTGGTGTTGGCAGTCACCTCAAGTAGGCAGGTGTGAAAACGTCGGTGAGTTTTCTGAGTTCTTTTAGCCGGGCCAGCTTCCTCCAGGGAAGGAGGGGCTGTGTGTGCCGCGGGACAGTCATCTGGATGACGCTGGGCCAGCCTAGCTTCCTCGAATGGTGGAGAGGCTGAGTCAGCAGAAGGGGAATCACTTAGAGGGTGTTAGGGGTTGGGAGACGAGGGCAGATGATAAGGAGGGGGTGGTGAGTCCAGTAGAGTCTTGAGACTCAGGGAGAACAGAGGGTGGAGGAGGAGGAGCAGAGAGGTTGAGATAGAATCGTGGGGGAAGGAGTAGGAGCAGGTGCAGGGACAAGGAAAGGCTTGACCCATGGAGGAGGAGATTTGTAGAGGTACTGACAAGTTAAGATATATGGCTGTTGATCTGGATGTCTATGTGGCACCTGCTGAAAGACAATATCTCGGACTTTTCAAATAAGTGCGAAGTTGAAAGATCCTTCTAGGAGCCATCCGACTGCAATGGTGGGTCATTCTGAGACACAGAATCTGCCAGGTCTGGCGTTTTACTGAAAAAGAAAGATTCTGAGCCCTTAAGCAGATTTTGGTCCAGTGATTAAGGGTCAGGGACAGAGGCATTGAAATGATCTGTCCCATAATGAAATATACACAGACACTGAAAGCAACGACACACAACACAGACAAGACAAGACAATAAAGACAGGCAATGGACGTCCAATACTGAGACCAGGACTGACTAGTCGGCAAAACCTGAAGGGCTGGCAATACCGAATCAGAAACAAAATATCACTGAGTCGAGGAGACTATTGTTCCACGATTTCCCGAGTCTATCCCCCAGGGACATGGCCTGTGGCTCTGTGACATGTGTGTCAGCCACCATGGGAGAGAGCTCACGCTCTTTACCAATAGCCGTTTTGCCATACCCTAACCTGAAGCCTGAAACGAGAAAGATGGGCCTTATTTACCCCCAGAGGAGCCCGTTGGGGGTATTTTGTCTGCAGCTTCCGGATCTTGCTAGGGCCACCAGATGTAAAGGTTGGGCGAGCATCTGCGGCAGAGACCACTAAGAGACTGTCTCATGCAACAGCAAAGGGTTTATTGGGAGTCCGGCATGAAGGGCTCAGAGATCACTTGAACAGAGCAGAGAGCCCTGAGAACAGCTTAAGAAATGGTTATATATTTTTCTTGGAGAGGGCAGGGAGAGAAATTTATTGATGGGTAATGGCGAGTGTCAGTTTGCGAGCAACTGGTTGACGGAATACATTCTGCAGTTTGGCAGTTTGGGACAGCACATTCTGGGAACAAGAATAGTAAACAGTTCTCAAGATTTCAATGGTGTTTTGTTAAGCATACAGAAAAACAGGAAATGACAAGTATCTATTTTATTAACCTTTCAATATAAATATGAAAACAGAAATCTAGTTAAGATTTGAAGTCCAGAAGTTCATTTGGCCCTTGATTGGTATACTTAGCATTGAATTACGTTCTGTAGAGATGTCCCAGAAATATGGATATACAATGTCATAGGACCTTGTACCTTCTCGGAGGTCAGTTCCAAAACACAGTCTTTAAGGGGAATCACACCAAAGTGCAAGCCAAGTTGGACCCAGTTATCTCTTCTAACTTCCACACAAATGACCGCAGTTAAAACCAAAACACTCTCACATGACACTCATCTTCTTCCATATAGACACTCATCATAACTTCTGGCAGGAGGATTCCATGAGAGGCGCAGCACAAGACAGTGTCCCAAGTAAGCTCCCTTTCCCCTCATTTACCAAAAGTCAGGGTGGCCTGGACACCCTTCCTGTGAACCAGGAATGATCAAATATGCCTGCCGTTAACACAGCTCTGTTCTCCAATTTGAGGCCTACTGACTGTCGGTTTAGATTCTTTATTTGAATTGAATTCATAAGAAAACCCAAGAACCTATGGGCTAGCATCTGCAGGGCTTTGAATAACTCATTTGACCCATTGGATCCCTATTCTCACTTGAGGGAGGTTAAGAACCTTATGGAGGAATGCGAGAGACTTCATCCACAATGACTGATTTTTGGCCATTTTGATTTGGATCCACACATGGGATCTTTCTTAGGATCCATCAGGTGCTGAGAATCTAAGCTCTAGGCTCACACAGGGCCAAAGGGCTGATTCAGACACATCCCTTTCCAAAGGAATTAAGCAAACAGCCACAGGTGATGCCCATTCATTTCCGTTTGAAAACTCTTTTCTTCAGGAATCTCGAAGGCGTGGCCTGAGGCAAAGACCTTCCTGACATTCAGGGCAACAGAACAATAGGTAATAAAAAGGCCAATTGCAGGGTTTCTCCACTGAGACTATCCTGGTCACACTGGTATCTGAGTTTTCTGAGATTCTTGCCAATTCCTTCAGCTATCCAGTACATGTCCATGTCACGGTGCTTGGAGGTGCTACATATCGTGGATACAAAAGCATGAGTCTATTCTGGAGAGTGGCCAGAATTCAGGAAGAAAACAGGAACTTAGGAAGATAGCCGGTGTTGCCCATTGATAAGGCAAGCCCTAGAGTATTCATTAATTGGGCAGGATGAATGCTGGGAAGCTTTCTAATAGACAGGAAACATCCATTGATGCATTCTCTTTTCTAATGTCTACAACCACGGACACAGTGGGATACACAGACATAGAAACACTCACCTTGTCCAACAACTTACTAGAAACAGTTCACTCCAAACCAAACAAACCGACTTTACTACCTATTCTCTGAACATGAGACAAAACCACAAACACACATCCACACCCACAAAGTCACCTCCTTCCCCCAAGTAGGTCTCTCACTCTCCAGAGTGTCCTCTGACTGCTGGGTCATACTGTGTTCCCCCGATATGGCCTGTCCTGTTTCAGATCTGGTCTCCTTGTCCAACTCTGTGAAGTGGTCAGGAGCCAGCTGTGAGCCACTACCTGCTTTTTCAAAAAAGGCCCCTCTTCAGAGTTTTCCTGGCATTTGGCCATCCTCACATCAGTAGGTACCAAGAAAGACTGACTCTGTCCTTGCTAAATCGAAGCAAGTGAGACCACTAGGACTGGGACTGGGATTGGCTCTGTGTGCCTGGCTTCCTGGATCCCAAGTTCAGAGAGTTCCATTACCAAGGAAGTGAGGTGAGGTCGCATCCTTCAGGAACTGAATGAGGTCACTGCCTTGGCAACCACTTTGTCCAAACAGTTGCTTCCAAGAGTACCATGAAAAGGAGGCTGACCCTACATTCTGTGGCACTTTTGCAAATTAGGATGGTATATCAACCATAGGCACCAAGGAACAGCTCTCCACTCAGGCCTGGTATGGTCCATCTTCTCTATATTAGGAAGAGAGCCTTTAGTCCCGGGAGCATTGCAGTGAACCTCTGCACTAAAACTATTAGCAAGCACCTGATGGAGGAGGCCTCCATAGGTAAGTGGCGCCTTTATAACATCTGATATCCGGTTAAGGGAGATCTCTTCTGATGACAGAGATGTGGCCTGGGGAGGCTCACATATACTCCTGTCCAGGACAGTAACAAGAATCGTTCTGTCCTCTGTTCTGTTCTGTAGGAAATTCCTCTGGAAGTGTAGAGAGGTGCCGACGGGCACGCACGCGCTCCTACCCTGGAGCTTTAGCAAGATGTTGCACTGTACCACTGTTTTTCTGTTTAGGCGCCGGGTTTCTGTTTTTCTTTTTGTGTGTGTGTGGTGTGTTTTGTTCTGCGTTCTATTTTTTTGTTTGTTTGTTTGTTTGCTTTTGTTCATTTTGTTGTGTGATTTTGATTGTAAAAACTTAAGGATATTGGACGTGAAAATGGGTAATAAAGAGAGTAAGCCTGACACCCGTTTGAACTGTGTTTTAAGGAACTGCGATGAACTTTACCCCCCTTTGTTTAGCAGGATGATAGAAGCCCCTAGCTGGCTGCCTGGAGCACAACCATTGCAGAGGGCAATGCCTGCTGGGGACCTAAGAACTGAGTATCTCCCAGGTTAACAAGTGAAACTCCTTTAAAACCCCTTGTCCCTCCAGATCAAGAGAGTCACAACATTTGGCAGAGTCCCCTGTGTTTCTCCTTTGTTAGCAAAGCAATTAGCCTCCCCTTTTCTTTTTCTCAGAACCCATTCCTCATTATTTAATTGGTATAAATTGGCTTCTAGGTCAGGAACCAAACTTTAAGTTACAAATTTGGTACCCCCCCTCCGCCCCAGAACTTTGTGAGAGCTGTCTACTGAAATGTTAGGAGATTGAGCTTGCTTGGGGTGGAACTGAACCAGAGGAGCTAATCCTGTAAGTAAAAGGAGGGACTGAGGGACCCCCAGCAGCTGCCAAAGCCCTGTTGATTCAGGGAATACCCTCCTTCCTTCCGTGCACTGTAAGGATTATGCCACCTCTGTCTTGTTAAAAAAGAGAAAAAGAAAAAGGGGACACTAAATTCAGTAAAGTCACCATATAGACACTTTATTTTACATTTCAGGTTGCCCCTCTGTTAAAACATCTGGTCCCCCCCGTGGTGCCACTGGTGTAGTAGATTTTTTCTCTTATCTGCTCTGGTTTAAAGGATTCTGTCTGACAACCATAGTCTCTACCTCCTTTCTGTCTGTCTTGTGTCTTTGTTTCTGGTCCTTTAAGACATGTGCAATAATGTGTTGATATTATAAATTTTTTCTTGGGAATGATCTTAGCTGAATGTGTGTCTAAATGATGATGTTTTATCATAAAAAAACTGGTATCTGAATGGGTTTTTGAAGCATTGCACAATCTTGCAGTTAAAAGTCGGGTTTAGGTCATTGTTTAGTTTACGATTTCAGGTAATTCATGCCAGAGAACTTAAATACTTAGGATGGAAAACTGAAGAACTCTACTTCCAAGTTGGCAAGTAACTTCCCAATCATTCACCTTTTTTTTTTTTAACCAATTTTGAATTCGGTAGCCAGAGAAAATGTCACTGTGTGTACCAGTGCATTAATTTGGACAAGGATAGTAAACCATAGTATGGTATCTGTTGACAAAATAAGATGCAAAGACATAAAATTTTGTGAATTGTATCTTGAACTTGTATCATAATTTTCAACACCCCAACCGGAAAATTATGGTTAATATGCCTTAGGCCTGAGGTGTCTGCTCAGAATAGCAGTTTTTTTCCTGCTCCTTCCAGACCTCAGCCATGACTCATGTTGAAATGCAAATGAAAAAAGCCTGCAAGCTTAGTAGGAGACTGATTTGATGCCTAACGGAAAAAAAAAGTAAATTGTATGGTATTTACTAATTACTGGACAGTCATTTTTTCTAGGACTCTTATTGTTTTCCTTAGATACTTTATTATTTTTGAGCTCATGATTCTGAGCATACAGACCTAGGTTAATGTTTTTCTGATCAGTTCTATCTTTGACCAACTGTGGACTTTTTGAAACATTGCAATAGATATTTAACCTGTGAAAAACTACAAGGCCTTTACTATTATTATGTGTGCACAATTTTGTTATGTGTTGTCTGTCTATATAGACATATATCCGTATATCATATATATGATACACAAATTAACATATATAAGGAGCGCTCATTAAAAAAAGCGCTCATAAAAACAAATTTTAAAAAGTGGATCCAAAGATCTTTAGTTCACGTGGTTTAAATGTTTCAATTTAAATCGGATAAACAGATAAAAATAAATGTTTTCAAATTTAAGCTTACAAATTTTTCTAGGTGTTCAAAAATCTAATAAAATATTAATATCTACAAAACGTCTAATGTGCCTTGGTTCTAGAACATTTTCTTCAACATAAAAATGGTTTACACTGTTCAATACATTTCTCTAATATTTTGATAAATAAGTAAAGTAAATTTGATATGGGATTACTCATTCGTGAGTACTTTTGTTAGAAATCTGATTCATTTACTAAGGTCTGTATAAGTTTTTACTAAACTCTATATAAGGTTTTAAAAATCAGTCATGTGTTAATGAGACAAAAATTTTTTGAAACATAAGTTTACCCATAACATTGTGTTTATTAAGTTTTATTTTTTCTAGAGCAAGGAACCATAAAAATTAAAAAACTTATTAAATCAGAACTGTTATTTTAGAGCATTGTACTGCCATTTCTTTAAAAGCTAAACTTGGTTAATGTAGAAACATCTATGTAATTGTGATGCTATTAATGTTTTCATATCTTACAGGTATGCAAGTCTGTAAGGTAGAAACTTAAAAAGAGCATTAAATCAAGCTGGTGTTCTGAAGTTGTATGGTAAAAAAAATATATTGGAGATTTATTTACCTGTTATCAATAAGATATGTAAAGTTTTCTGTTACTTTTTACATTGTGGAACAATTTAAATGTATTTTTAAGTTAATGAGAGCCTAATCTATGTAAAAGTTGAAAACTTTCAGGCTTTCTTTAATTCATGTTTTAAATGTGATATCATATGGTGTTAGCTAATGTTCATGAGACCACAAACAATTTATGTAAACTTTGTCAATGTTGCTTTTAATTTTTACTTTTTAATAAAAACAACCCCATACCATTATTGTCATCTGGTAATAACAAAAGGGTAATCAAAGCAATATAAACAAATACTTTAGGATTATACTCCTAAACAAAAACACCTAAAAAAACAAAACTGCCTTCTCAATAATTCATGACTTCATTGATCATTTCTAGTTAGAGACACTTGGTAGCAGAGTAATATTATCTCCTTTTGGTACACAGTGACCCAGTTCTGTTCTTTACTTTGTTTTAAATCAATTTCTTCTGCATCATCTGATGAGAGGTTCATATACTTCTTAAAACCAATGATTGAGCCCTCAACCTGCACATTCACTTGCTCATAGAGCCAAACCTGAAATTGGGAACTATTTTGCAAGTGTCTGAAGATGAAGTTGATGGGTTACACCTTCACTGTCTGTACATTTTGACCTTGGCCACAGTACACTAAAATGGAAGTTCACAAACACCACAATGACCTAGAGGCTCCTCACATAGAAACTTACAGATCTGGTATACTGTTTTCTAGAAACCCTTCCAAATTATAAATTAATTCTAATAATCCATGTTTATCATAATTTTTCCTACCAAAAACCAATCCTGAGTATGAACTATTAGTTTCTTAAGGAGTAGATCTTCCCAGACCCCCAAACAAAAAAAAATAAATAAAGATCAGCTTTAGAACTAAAATGCTTAAGATTTATAAAGAGCCCTGCCTTACCTGAGATAAGGCTGTGTGTCCCATCTTACTATATGTGAGAATGACTATGAAACAAATACGTCAGATAATATTTCTTTAAAGTTATGTTAAAAACATAAAAAATGTCAAGATTCCTAGGATCTCAAACAGGGGATATAATGTAATACTCAGCCAAAAAATTTAGGGTAGCTATTACACGAACTAAGTATTTTTACTTTTGTTAATTTTAGTTGAAATTTTCTTATAAGTTATCTAAAGATTCCCTGTTAGTGTTTTACAAATGTGTTGCTTTAAGAACACAACATGGGTTTATTCACGATAATAAGTCATCACCTACAATACAGACAGAATAATACAGATCCCAATTAATAAAAAGATAATTATAAAGTTATAGACATTAAAGTCCAGTACTCTTAATATAAGGCTGTTAAAATTAATTTGCTGGATGTTTAAGATTAGGATTTAAAATTAAAGTTAAATGAAAAGGGCCAAGAAAACCAATATTTGGCTCTTACCCTCTGAGTCAATCTGAATCCAGGGAACAGGGGACTTCTCTAAAGAGCTTTGCAACTCTGAGCCACATAACCTCCTGATCAGGGAGATTAATGAGACCACTGGAGAACAGAAAGCCAATCAGTGCATTTGTTATGAAGAGGAGAGTCATCAGAGAAAGGAGATATCCCTGATGCTTCTGAGGGAAGATAAATGGTCAAGCAAGACCTGGACCCACCTAGCGCAAATGGCACTAGCAGAATTGAAAATGTGCTCTCATTTTTCCAGAATTGACTCCCATAAAGCTCAGCTGACTGTTAACAATAGATAGAAACAAAAGTCCGTTTGACTGCTTCATCTTAAACACTTTGGAAAGACAGTTAAGACGAAAATTCAGCCATTCCTGGGCATTTTAAATAATAATAATAATAATAATAATAATAATAATAATAATAATAATATTTTAAGGTATGCACTTTATTTTAGCCTCCCAAAATAAGTAAGACTGGAGGCTACAAAGAAGGATTCTCAGACAGGAATGCCTGATACTTATAAAAAGAGACTATCAAGAAGAGCTGCCACAGGCAGAAATTTTTAATTTAAGGCCTGCAGATATTCCTAACCAACACAGGTAGGCTTGGTGTTTGCTAGTACGATTATCCAGCCCTGAGTAACAGAATTAAAGGTTTCTCTATTAGACGCAGAGGTCATACTAGAAAAAGGATTTTACAAGATCAGATGACATTACATTGTTAAACTGTATCTTATGGGGAAGGACAACTGTAACACTAAAAGTTAAATATTAATTTGATAGTCCTGATAACTGGGGATATTAAAGACTGGTGAGGGAACTTCTATACAGTAACATGTTCCGGCTGCTGCAACATTTATTCAGTACTCATGGTTTTTGTTTCTCTCATAGAAGAACCCATCCCCAGATGACTTTACAACCTGTTCTTCCCCAACCAGACTTCAATCCGAAATGACTTCTAAAAGGCAACTCATGTCCCCCAACTGACTTATAAAAGGCAACTCATGTCCCTCACGCCATGCTCACTCACTTCAGCCTGTCTCAGGTCAGAAGAAGAAATAATGATTGACGCCACTCTTCTTACAACAATAGAGAGAAAGATAAGTAGACTATCAATATAAGTAATTAATTATGTCTGGTAAAATCAGGGAGATCGGTTTTGGGTAAGTTCTAAAAATTTGGAGAATCTTACCTGAGGGATTAAAATTTCCTCAGTGCTCTTCCCCTAATCTATTAAAGATTTGAAAGGGACACAGAGAAAAGGGGGAAATGATAGACCCAACCTGATCTTTTATTAAAATTGAGAGCCATCTTGCCACAAAGCCATGAAAAGGTAATTTTGGCTTTACCATAAATTACTGCAAATTCTGAACCTGCTTGAAATGCCTGCCCGTGCCTTGAACTCACGCATGCCCGGCTCTCTGACCAGATAGCAGCCCTCTCTGAAACTTTAGTGACACATCATAAATATTTGCCTTCTCTGGCCAGACAACATCCCTCTCTGAGGCTCTAATGGTCCTCTGAATTCTGATGTAGGGACAGCAAAAAAAACCTAAACTACCATTAGTGTGATGCTTGTCAGAGTTCTGTTATCTGTAACACCCCTTTTGTGTAACTTTCTGGGCTATAAAGCTGGGCTGTAGGAAAGCTGGGGTTGCTGTCTTGTTCCGGCTGTTTTGGGAGGGGAGGCAGCATGAAAGGTAGAAATAATAAGATTAATTTAATATGATTTTAATTAGAGTCAGTGGTCTTTTCTTGTGCCGTGGTCAAACAATTAACACTCCAAAAACATGGAGCTCTGACGGCCTAAAGACTTCTTGAGGAACTTCCTCTGAGGTTGGGCACTTGAAATATATGTTGTTGTAAGGAGCTTTAGCTTCCTTTCTAGTGAGACCATCAAAGATGGGTTTGAATCTATGTGACCTGGAGGACATGGTTTCTTGTATTCTAATGAACATAAGGCAGCAGTGCTGAATTTTCTCTTTGTAGGTAAACTGTGGCCACTGGGTGCTAAGTGTCTCCCCGTGTGGACTGTGAAGCCATTTTTTTATCCTCCACTTTTCGTGGTGTTTCGTGCTGCTGCACTGGGAGTTTGGTATTTGCTTCATGAAATACAAAGAGTTCAACTGGGACACAGTTTTGGAGGGAGTTCTGTCACTTGTGGTGGGTCAGGGTCTGCAGGAGAATGCAACAACCAGGTTATATCTCACAGAGCTTGCCCCCTTGTACATAGAAATCTGACTCTGAACTTTGCCCTGGAACCTCTCCATGTAACAAGATGCCTTTACATAGAAGGTTCTGCTGGATGCACAATGTCAGTCACAAGCCATTTGGAAGGCAATGGCAAATCCTCATGGCCACACCACAGATGTATTATCACACACCTGCCCACCACTGCAATGGGCCCACTACTCAGCAGGCTCCAACTTACTGGCATCTTTGTTCTACACCATTTTCATGAAACTCGGTCAATCATGGCATTCTCTTGTACACTAATGATCAGCAACAAGACATCCAAAAGTTCTCTAGTGCCACCTGATTATTGGAATTTCAAAAATTTCATTGTATTTATCTAGCCATTTTTCATGGATGAAGTTGGAGACACTGTGGGTTTCAGTTCATTCAGGAACCATTAAATGGTGAGGAAGCTCATTTCAATGAAAGCTCTGGAGAACTCTCACAGGCAAGTCTTCCCATAGAGTCTTCAAAATGTCGCATGAAGCCAGGCCCATTGAGGTCTTCAATGTGACGTCCAAGGGTGTTCTGATTCTCAACTATGGCTGCCAAATCTTTCAGAATAAAATCATGTGATATCCTAGCTGAGATTCCAAGGCTCTGTGGAAAGGCACCCTGTCCTTGATCTCAGTTTCCAAGGGCGAATCCCATGCGTGGCCTCCTAAAATCTGAACACAGTTCATGGCAATATTTCTCTGAGATCAGTTCCAGAACTCAGACTTTAAGGGGAATCACACCAGAGTTCAAGCCCAGGTATACCCAGTCATCACTTCCAACCGCCACACAAATGACCACAATTAAAACCAAAGCACTCCCACAAGGCCCTCATCTTCTTCCATATAGACACTCATCATAACCTGTGGTTCGAGGTTTCCATGAGGGGATCAGTCCAAGACAGTGTACAAAATAACCTCCCTTGCCCCTCATTTGCCTAAAGTCAGGGTTGCCTGAACACCCTTCCTGAGAAGCAGGAGTGATCAAATAGGCCTGCCATAAATACTGCTCTGCTTCCCGAATTTGAGGCCTACTGACTCTCGGGTATATATTCTTTATGTGAATTGGAATCATGAGAAAACCCAAGCACCTATGGGATATCTTCTGCAGGGTTTGAAGAACTCATTTGACACAAAGGATCCCTATTTTCAATTGATGGAGGTCAGGAACCTTACAGAGGAAGGCGAGAGACTTCGTCCACAATGACTGCTTTTTTGGCCATTTTGGTTTTGGAAGCACACATGTAATCTTTCTTTAGATCCATCAGGTTCTGAGAATCTATGCAACAGCCTCACACATTGCCACGAGTCTGATGCAGACACATCCCTTTCCAAAGCAATTAAGCAAAGAGCTACAGGTGATGCCCATTAATTTCCATTGAAAACCATTTTTTCAGGCTTCACAAAGGGGTGGACTGAGACAAAGACGTTTCTGACATTCAGGGCAACAGAACAATAGGTAAGCAAATGGCCCAAAGCAGGGTTTCTCGAATGATATCTAAGTTTCCTGAGATGATCCCATTCCCTTCAGCTATCCAGTACGTGGCCATGTCACAGAGCCTGGAGGTGGTACATATTGTGGACACCAAACCATGAGCCTATTGTGGAGAGTGGCCCGAATTCAAGAAGAAAACAGGAACTTAGGAAGATAGTAGTTGTTGCCCATCTATAAGGCAAGCCACAGTCCATATATAAATTGGGCAGGATGAATGCTGTGAAGCTTTCTACAAGACAGGAAACATCCATTGATGCATTCTCTTTTCTAATATCTACAACCACAGACACAGTGGGATAAACAGACATAAAAACACTCGCCTTATCAAAAGACTTACTAGAAACGATCCAATCCAAACCAAACAAAGCGACTTTCCTACCTATTCCAAGATCATGAGACAAAACCACAAACTCACACGCACACCCACAAAGTCACCGCCTTCCCCCAAGTAGGTCTGTAACTATCCGGAGTGTCCTCTGACTGATGGGCCATACTATGTTCCCCCAAAATGGGCTATCCTATCTCAGATCTGGTCTCCTTGCCAACAATGTGAAGTTGTCAGGTGCCAGTGGTGAGCCACTACCTGCTTTCTCAGGAAAGGCCCCTCTTCAGAGCTCTCTTGGCATTTGGCCATCTTCACATCAGTAGTTACCAAGAAAGACTGACTCTGTCCTTGGTAAATCCAATCATGTGAGACCACTGGGACTGGGACTGGGACTGCCTCTGGGTGCCTGGCTTTTTGGATCCCAAGTTCAGAGAGTTCCATCACCAAGAAAGTGATGTAGGTCACTTCCTTCTGGAACTGAATGAGGTCACTGCCTAGGCAATCACTTTTTCCTAACATTTGCTTCCAAGTATCCCAATAGATGGAGGCTGCCCCTACTTCCTGTGACACTTTCACAAGTTAGAATGGTATATCAAACATAGCACCCGGAAGCAGCTCTCCACACAGGCCTGGTTTGGTCCATCTTCTCTACATTAAGAAGAGAGAGATTGCTTCAGACACACCCATTCATCCTGACCAGGTTGTTTGTCGTGGAAGATGACTTTTGCTCTCTCAGGTCCTTCATAGCTTCCTCTATCTTCCCCAGGGTTCATTTCTGCATGGACCTTTGAGGTTCTCAGCAGGTGGAAGATCTCTTATGTTCCTGTATTGTAAGACCAACTCTGTCCCTGCTCTTCTGTAAAGTTAGATGGAGGGCAAAGAGTATGGTTAGGGTTAATAACATGTTTGATTTGGGTTAGGAATCATTCTGCTGGATGAATAATGGTATTGGGAACCTGCGATATTTGTAAGTATATATAGAGGTGAAATATATGTATGAAAACAGAAATCTAGGTAAGATTTGAAGCCCAGAAGGGCATTGGATCCTTGATTGGGATACTTAGCTTTGAATTATGTTCTGCACATGTGTCTCAGATAAATCTATACACAATGGTATAGGACCTTGTACTTGGATGATTGAATGTTGAAGAGAACATCCAGTCTAAAAAGGATAGTTGGTAGGATTAGAAAGATAGTTGGTAGAATTAGAAAAAAAGAGTGAGTATAGGATTTGAAAAAAAAGTTCTTTAGCAATAGGGTTTCAGGTAGAGAGAAAATGTAAATGTCAGCACATGTGAAGAGTTGGTCACAATGATGAATTGGGGAAAATATGTAGGAAAGCAGATATCAATAGAGACATAGGAAATCAGGCAAATGATAAAGTGATTGATTGGATTAGACACTTTCAGCAGGCTTGAAGTTGAATATATAATCTTAGGAAGAAACACATATGTAGTCACCAATAGGATTGACATTTGAGAGCATTAGCCAACCTGGACACGGGTGATTTTTATAATCCATACTCATATTCCATTTAGGCTTTGGTACAATCGTAAGTGTGACTTTGCATTTTCTTGCCAGAATATTACTGTGATAAAATGTATATGTAGATCAGGTGACATGAGTATTTCTTGCACCATTTCTGGGAGCAATATTTTGAAGAGGTATAAATTAGTATTGGGGGCACAAATAGGTGTACCATGTGTGTATGAATATAGAGAGAATGATTGAATAGACCATACTGTGAATAAATAATATAACTTGTTCCAACTTTACAAATTGGAATAAATTAATATCTCAAAATACATAGCAAATCTTATATTGATATACATACATTCATTCCACCCAGTTATACATCTAATGGTAATATTAGGGTTGTAGTTTATCATAAATTCTGTGTGAGTTTTGCTTCAAAATTGATTATGGAAATCGAAAATAATGTATTTGGAAAGAAGTCTCATGAAATGAGCAGTCAAAAACAAGTAGGAATATATGTGTTCTGAAGCAGGAAGTGATTGAATGTGTTACAAATGTCTTTAAATTTGTGAACTTGTGGATGAAATGTACATTTTATGATGTACAAAAACTGAAGAAATAGAAATGTACCAGTGTTGAATAAAATTGAACGTCAAAATACACATCATGTCCCATAGGAATCTAGTAGCATTGATGTTAAAGTGGGTCAGTTACTGTAGAAATATAAGGATTTGTTTGCACCATTCACTGAAGTAAGTTTTCAGTACTAGAAAACAAATATGTATTTCAGGTGGATGAATGTTTCTGAAAATAATCTTATGAAAAGTTGATTATAAAACCACATACATGAACATTAGTGAATTTAGGGAGTGTATAATAAAACACATGTATTTCATATTTTGAAAAATCTAGAGTGTATATATATATATATATATATATATATATATATATATATATATATACACACACACAAATACATTGGAAAGTAGAAAATATATGCCAATCAAAATTCATCATGAAATATATATCATCCACAGATCCAAAAATATTAATTTTACTGAACATGGATTTATGTATAATGTTGCTCAACTAAAAAGCTCACTCATAGTTTGAATTTTCAGTTCCAAAAGCATTTAGGAGGAGTGATTTCTTCTCATACTTTGTATCTGCCAAGTTAGCCACCTCACAAAAATGTACATGTATTCCAGGTAGGATTTTGTATGTGCATATAAAAATACATGTGCTGAATTGGCTACAGAAAATGAGAGACAGGAATTCACATGTGTGTTAACTTTAAAAACACATGGAGAACAATTTCAAGAAAAAAATTGACAAGATTTATAACTCCTACCCTATATCATGCAAAAGGCAAGACCAACTATTCACCATGCCTCCTCTGAACTGCTTGTATTTCTATTCTGTTTGGGTTATTTTTCTCCATCATATTAGGATTAGTAGTCAGAGTCTAGTAGGGTATGGGTTAGTGTCAGAGTTTCAGTATTTCGAATGAAAAATTGCAAAATGTATCCAATGTGTATGTAAATATGTGCTACACAAAAATCTTCCCACTATTATCCAGAACAATGTCTTGACAATACCTTCGCCCCAAGTAAGAAACAATTAGAGGAAAAGAGTTAGAAATTCCGTGAATACATATCTGGAATGGAAAACAATCAGGAGTTCACAATCTTGGAAGTGGTAGAGGAGTTTTCAAAAGTAAGGGACAGGGTAAACACTCCACAAAAATGGAATTCTGCTGGCCTAGAGACTTCTTGGGAAACTCTCTGTGAGGTTGGGCACTTGAAATATATGTTGTTGTCAGGAGCTTTAGCTTTCTTTCTAGTGAGACCATAAAAGCTGGGTCTGCATCTATGTGACCTGGTGGACATTGTTTCTTTTTTTCGCAATGAACATGAGGCAGCATTGCTGAATTCTCCCTTTGTAGGTAAACTGTGGCCCCTGGGGGCTAAATGTCTCCCCATGTGGACTGTGAAGCCATATGGTCATCCTCTATTTTCGTGGTGTTTTTTGCTGCTGCACTGGAAGTTTGGTACTTGCTTCACGAAATACAAGGAGTTTAAATGGAACACAGTACGGGAGGGAGTTCTGTCACGCGTGGTGAGTCAGGGTCTGCAGGAGAATACAAGAACCAGGCTCCTATCCCACATAGCTTGCCCCCTTGACTATAGCAACCTGATTTTGAACAGTGTCCTGAAACCTCTCCATATAACAAGATGCCTTTACATATAAGGGTCTGCTGGTTTGACCATGTCAGTGACAAGCCATTTGGAAGCCAATGGCAGATCCACATGGCCCCACCACAGATGTTTTATCACACACCTGCCCACCATTGCTCTAGGCCCACTACTCAGCAGGATCCAACTTTCTGGCATCTCTGTTAAACACCATTTTAATGAAAACCAGTCAATCAAGGCACTGTCTGGTATACTCATTGTTGGAAAAAGTATAAACGGCAGCCATACCCCAGAGAAAAACCCCAACATGGCGCCTAAGGACTTCTTCTTCCTACCTTCTTCTTTTCTGAAGTGGCGCGAAAAGTTCCCGCCCGGGTGAACTCTCCCACTGGTGCCAATTTCAAATCTCGCTGGCGGGGAACCTTAGCCCCAATGAGAACTAACTCCTGGGCTCCGGAGCTGATATCTGAAAGAACTTGCCAATAAACGGGTTGCCTGCCATTTATCTAAGTCCTTTCATCTCCTCCTTAGTTCTATATAAGCACACAGCTTTTTGCAATAAAATTGGAATTCTCCCGGCGAAGTGCCTTTGAGTGGGGAGTTCTTTCATTCTGGTGCCCCGTTTGAGGATACGGGTGAGCTCTTTCCAACAAGAGCCCCGTCCCCCGTTCTGCCCAGACACTCCGTCCTGGTCCGCTCTTTTCAGACGCCAGCTTCCTGCACTCACCACTGATCTGATGTATGTAAGCTTCCCCTGACCCCGGCTCGCCAACTTCCTTCGGGCTACCGCTAGTTTTGTGACCCTGATCATCCAGCACACTCTAGACGCCCGGTAGGGGAGAGGGAATTCCTCCCACCAAGACCTTTACTGGTCACAGTGGACCCTCTAGTGATCCGTTTCCCTTTGGGGCATGAGGGTTCTGAGTTTACACTAGAGGCTCTGTGGTTTTTCCTCCTTTGCTGTCACTGCTGCTGCCGGCTAGATTTGCTGTTTCCTGCAGGGCTGCTGTGTCTGGCTGAAGCTGCCTCTCTGCTCAGGGAAAACTGAACTCCCGTCCTAGAACTGCATTCTGCTGGAGCTGGAGTTCTGTTTTCATTACTGACTTCTTCAGCTGCGTTCGAAAACTTTCCTGACGTCAGGTTGCCCATGGCTCCAAACCCATTGGGTCTTCCAGATCGCACTTCACTGGTGACGACCAGGTAGTACCCTCTGTATTTCCTCGCGACAGCTGGTCATTTTGGGGACACCCACGTGACCCCCATTCGCCCTGAATTTCCTGGAAGCCGTTCCAGCTCGGGTTTTCTCTTTGTCTCTCTCGCTTACTCTTATTCTCTCTCTCTCTCTCTCTCTCTCTCTCTCTCTCTCTCTCTCTCTCTCTCTCTTCCATCTCTCCCTGTGACAATGGGCACCTCTTCATCTGTACCTGAAGCCTCACCTCTCAAATGTTTAATAAAAAATCTGGCCACACTCTCCCTCACACCAGACATCAAGCCCAAACTTTTAATTAAATTCTGTACCCAAGATTGGCCTCCATATCCACTGGATAATGGCAATCATTGGCCTCCAGAAGGCTCCTTAGATCCAAACCTCCCCTGGGACCTTTTTAACTACTGCCAGCGTCTGGAAAAGTGGAGGGAGATTCCCTGCATTGAAGGTATTAGCCTTCCCACACAGCACCTTGTCTCTGCTCCTCCTGCCCTCCCCGTCAGGTCCTCCTTGCTTGCAATCCCCTCTCTTTCCCTACTTCTACTTCTGACTTCACAGATTCTTCCTCATTCAACCCAGCAGATGAACCCCCACCTTCTCCCCAGCCCCATCTGCCCCTTCTCTTCTGCAATACCCTCCTCATCCTCTGCCTGATTCCATGGATCCTCAGCCTTCCATTTTATCCCCCTCCCCTCCGTCCTCTTCTGCCTGCTCCACTTCCTCCTCTTCAAAGAGACACTCCCTTCCCCTCCCTCTCCTTCCTGTCCTCCGCCTGCCTCTCTCAGTCCTCCTTTTACCAGGTCTAAAGGACTCCTTCCCACCCTAAGACAATCGCACCCTTCGTGAGGTAGCTGGTCCTGAGGGTGTCATCAGAGTCCACGTGCCCCTTCTCCAGGTCAGACATTACTCAGCTAGAGAGCAAGTTAGCCTCAATCACCACTAAACCCACCACTTACATTCGGGAGTTTCAATGGGTCCTGCAAGCATATAGCCTCACTCATCATGACATATACATGCTCTTGGCCAATACACTTCTCCCCGAGGAAAGGCAATGGGTCTGGGAGCTAGCCCAAGCCCATGCTGATGAAAATCATAGGACCAATCCTGACCACCCCACGGGCTCTCATGCTGTCCCAGAGCAGGAACCCTATGGGATTACAACACCCCTGAAGGCTTACAGACTCATGACATTTTTACATCCTGCCTCTTGGCGGGCCTGAAAAAGGCGACCCACAATGCTGTTAACTTTAAAAAGGTGCAGGAGGTCATTAAAAGGAAGGAGGAAACACCTTCAGAATTCCTGGATAGACTAACCAAGGCCCTTCAACACTGCACATAACTCGACCCAGAAACCCCTGATGGCCGTCATCTCTTAATGACATATGTTCTGGCCCAAAAATACTCTGACATTAAAGCCAAGCTTAAAAAGCTTGAACAGGGCCCTGCTACTCCTCAAACCGAAATCCTCGCTGTCTCTTTAAAGGTTTTTCATGGTAGAGAGGATGAAAGTGAATGCCGTAGGAAGAGAGCTGAAAATGCCAAATTCCAAATGTTGGCCCAGGTCATTCAGAGAAGGCCATCACCACGCCGTCCCAATGTGACACCCCCTGGAGCTTGCTTCAAATGTGGTAAGGATTGTCCTTCGCAAAGAACACCCTACAACCCCTGCCCAACATGCCATCAAAGGAGACACTGGGGGGAAGACTGCCCAACAACCCGGAAGGGAGGTTGGTCAGCCACCCGGCAACCCCAGCCTCTCCTGGGCTTGGCAGAGGAGGAATGATGGAGCCCTGGGCCTTCCCTCCAGACTATTACCATCAAGAATCAAGAACCTAGGGTCACCTTCCTGGTGGATGGACGCTTCATTACCTTCTTTTTGGATACTGGTGCCACTTTTTCGGTCTTGAGGGAGTATTGGGGTCCTACCACACCCTCAAAAACTCCTATTGTCGTGGTAGGAGGTAAACATATTTTCCCTCAAAATCCCTTTTGTCCTTCACTCACTCCTTTCTCGTTATGAGCCATTGCCCCATTCCCCTTCTGGAAAGGGACATACTCTCACTATTAAAAGTCACCATTCACATATCACCCCACACCTCTCCTACCTCTCATTTCCTCATGATGTTCCTAGGGGCAGATACACCTCCTCCATGCACTCTCCCACGACTTTCTAAACCAGTTAACCCTGAGTTTTGGGACACAACTACACCCTTTATGGCTAAATGCAGTCCTATTCATATTGTCTTACTGGACCCTTCAAGATATATTAGTCAACCATGATATCCACTCACAACCACAGCCTTCCTCGGATTAGAAGCCATCATCCAGGATTTATAATGAAAGGGGTATCTTAGGCCTACACACTCTCCTTTCAACACCCCCATTCTGGCAGTTAAGAAACCTAACGTGTCCTACAGGCTGGTTCTAGACCTTCCCCTTGTCTACTCCTCTGTGGTCCCCATCCACCCGCTAGTGTCCAACCCTTACACCCTCCTCTCTCAGATCCCTGCCACTACTACCCACTTCTTGGTTCTAAATTTGAAACATGCATTCTTTTCTATTCCCTTGTTCTCAGAATCTCAGGATATCTTTGCTTTTACTTGCACTGACTCTCACACCCGCCATTCTCATCAGCTTACCTGGACTGTCCTCCCACAGGGATTCAGGGATAGCACCCATCTCTTTGGCCAAGTTCTTGCCCAGGACCTCACATCCTTTCACCCGACCTGTCCTGACTCTACTCTCCTTCAATATGTCGATGACCTTCTTCTATGTAGTCCCTCTGGGAACACTCTCAATCCCACACTGCACAGCTTCTTAATTTCCTAGCAGACAAGGGAAATAGGAAGTCTCCCCACAAGGCCCAGGTTTCCCAGTCTTCTGTCACCTTTCTTGGTTTTTGCCTTACACCCAGAAAAAAGGAAATAACACTGGATAGGAGGCAACTCCTCTCTTATCTTCCAGTGCCCCATACAAAAGCCAAAATACTATCATTCCTAGGACTAGCAGGTTATTTTAGGGCCTGGATCCCAAATTATTCTCTTCTATACAAATCCTGTATGAACTAGCAAAGGGACCCCCTAGTGAATCTCTTGCCTCCTCCCCAAACTACCACTTGCGCAGGCTTCAGCAACTTGTCTTAAAGGCACTTGCCCTTCACCTTCCTGATCTTTCAAGACCATATCATGTATATGTCCATGAAAAAGGGAGGCAAGAACTTGGGGTCTTAGGTCAAAACTATGGGCCTACATTTGCACCTGTGGCATATTTGTCCAAGCAAATTGACCCTACCATCCGTGAGTGGGCCCCTTGCTTAAGAGCTCTGGCTGCTGGACAAATTTTACACAAAGAAGGCTCTAAGCTTACTTTTGGGGCCCCTTTAACTATCCACTCCCCACATCACTTGAAGGATCTTTTAGCTTATAAGGGCTTTCAAACCCTTCCTCCATCCAGAGTTCTGTAACTCCTCACTTCCTTTCTGGAAAACCCTAATATTACTTTCCTCCCCTGCTCTGCACAGAACCCTGCCTCACTGCTCTCAATGACTCCCACGTCTAACACACCAACTCATAATTGGTTGGAAACCTTAGATGATTTCCTCCCCTGTCATTCTTCCATTTCTGAGAGACTACTAGCCAAGCCTGACCTTATCTGGTTTACTGATGGCAGTTCCTTTAGGCAGAATTGCACTCATTACTTTGGATACACTGTAGTTTCAGCCACTGAGATTATAGAGGCCAAAGCTCTGCCTTCAGGAACTACCAACCAGCAGGCTGAACTTATAGTAGCCACTCGTGCCTGCCTTCTAGCACAAGGCAAATCCCTAACCCTTTATACTGATTCAAAATATGTCTTCCATATCTTATCCCATGCTGCAATATGAAAGGAGCGAGGCCTACTTACCACCAAAGGTAATGTGATCACTAATTCGGCTCTTATAGCCAATCTGATAAAGGCCTCCCACTTACCCACCCAGGTGGGAATTGTCCATTGTAGGTCTAATTAGAAGGACGTCTCTCTTATCACTGAGGGCAATGCCAAAGCTGACCAGGCGGAACAAATGGCTGCTACCACTTATAATGATGGACCCCCTGGGGGATATATAATGGCCACTTTAGACAGCTCATCTGAAGCCCCTACTTCTTCCAGTAAGAACAAGGATCTCTTCAAGTTCCTTCATACTCTATTCCTTTCCAATTCTCAGTCTTTGACCCTCTTTTTACAGAGCTTCTTCTCGCTCACCCTCTCTGACAAAGCCATGCTACAGAATATAGCCTCTAATTGTCAGATCTGTCAGTGGACCAACACTTATACTCCTTTAAGGCCCAAACCTTTTCCTTCCCACCAATCCCGGGGACACATTCCCACTGCTGACTGGCAGGTAGACTTCACCAACATGCTTACAGTATGGCGCACTAAATACCTCCTTGTCTTTGTGGACACTTTCTTTGGTTGGATTGAGGCATTTCCCACTTCCAATAAAACGGCTTCCACTGTAGCTTTAATCTTACTGACAGACATCATCCCCAGGTTTGGTATGCCCACTTCTCTACAATATGACAATGGCCCTGAGTTTATTTCTAGAATCACACAAAAGGTCTCTCAAGCCCTCTCCTTCAAGTGGCATTTCCACTGTCCATATTATCCCCAAGCTTCAGGGAAAGTGGAAAGGGTAAATTGTACTCTAAAGGAAGTCCTTACCAAATTGACAATGGAATTAAACTTAGACTGGGTCAAACTCCTTCCCTTGGATTTGCTTCGAATCAGAGCTCTCCCTAAAAACCATCTTTACTGTCTCCCTTTGAGATAATGTATGGAAGACCTCTTATACCCCCTGGGTTGGTCATTTCACAAGGACCTCTCACCCGAGATTTGTCTTTGCCTCTTTTGTATCATCTCCGCTCGGAACTCTGGAAATATCAGGACTGGCTTCATCCGGACCCAGTGTCCTCTCCAAACACTCCTCCCTTAACACCTGGGAGTCTAGTATATTATAATACCCCAGAGGAGAAAGGGACTCTTGCCCCAAAATGGGAAGGCCCCTATCCTGTCATTCTCTGTACCCCCACTGCCGCCAAACTCTCCTTACCAGACAACCGTCTAACTCCCTGGATTCACATTTCTAGGTTGAAGCCATATCACCAGGAGGCCCCACCTGCTGACGACAGGACCAACCCAGAGGAACTCCAAGAATCACCTCCTGAACCTCCCATTAACTCCTGCTCTCCACACTCATCTCACCCATTTAAGTTGCGGCTCACACGGTGTTCCATGCAGCCCAATTCCTCTTAAAAAAGTCACAATGGGCTCTCTCAACACCCTAATCTTCTGTAACTGCTTGTTTTTTGTGCTCTGCTTATTTTCTGTGCTCTATCGGGACTGGTCTTTACCCTCCTCTCCTACCATGTATTTATTCACTCTTCAGGAACGATACTCAGAACATGGCATGTAGAAGGTTCGTGCAGTGGATGCAACTACTTGCTTCATCCACAATTGCACCTCTATTTCCCTAAAATTGTCACCTTCAAGGACCTTCGTCCCTGGTAGCTGGAACTGGCTTTTCATTTGCTTCCTTTTTGATCAAACAAAAGACTATTGTCATTGGTGGCCTGAGATATATAATGGGTGCCCCTATTGGTCATGCAGGTTCCATGATGAACATGGTAGCTATTCTTACCACTCACTTTGTTACCCTAAAGTGTGGACTTCTAGTTACCTAAAGTGGGATAAAGTCTCTTTATCTGATAACAATGGATGGTATACTTTAGATATACCTGACCCCAAGGCCAAACGTTGGGACTATGTTGAGTTTGCTGTCTATGCTCGGACAACCTCAGCCAGACCCACAGGGTGGATGACAGTTGGCCGCACCCTGATTATGCCACCTAAGGCAACCATCCAGGTAGTCGAACACATTAAGGAGTCAGAATCAAAACTTTTAGATCTTATCCATAGCTCATCCACAAAGGATTCAGACCCTTCAACCCCCTCAGGTCCCCCTGACACATGGCTCAATTTGTTACACCAATCTCTTCGATTATTAAACTCCACCCCTCTTTTTGTGCCTCCTTCTCAGTGCTTTCTCTGTGCTTCACTTAGTCCCATTAGCGGCAGGAAATATTTCAGCAAAAACCTACAATTTCTCTAAGAAAGGACAACCCCTACATGTGACACGTATCCCACTGTGGGAAAGTTATTTCACCAATACTGTATTTGCTTTCATCTGTTTCCACCTGCCAATAATGAATCCTTTACCCATTTGTTCCTTGAGCTTAAGCACCCAATCGAGCCCTGCATTTATGCAACCTGGACATTTCCTCTGGTGTAATGGGTCTTTAAGTACCTCAACGATCAATGTCTCTGGCACCTGTTTCTTGGTTACTGTAGTTCCTCAGCTGTCTTTGTATACTCCCACCGAATTCCGACAGTTGGCCCTACCTTCCTGAACCCGTAGGGCAGTCTTTCTGCCGGTTCTGGTAGGCCTCACTTTAACAACCTCAGTGGCGGGTCTCGGACTCTCTGGTGGAGCTATAGGTCATGCTCTATGGGCATTCAAAGACCTGCAACAAAAACTGCAGGAAGCACTCGATACCACTGCTGAGTCTCTGGGCTCCTTGCAGCGCCAGGTTACTTCATTGGCACAAGTGGCTTTACAGAACCAAAGGGCAATTGATCTTCTCACTGCAGAAAAAGTGGGTACATGCCTATTCCTCAGAGAGGAATGTTGCTCTTATGTTAATGAATCTGGGCTGATAGAAAAAAATGTTGTTAAATTGCAGAAATTATTGACCAAATTGCTCAAACCTAGCTCCTCCAATCCCATAACAGGGTTCTTCCAATCCTATCTTGCCATGTACTTACTACCTATCTTGGGGCCCCTTATTGGGATGCTCCCTTTTTTTGCTCTCTTGCCATGCATAATGAAGTTCCTTCAAACCCAACTGCAAAAAATTTCTAATCAAAATTTCAACCAGCTTTTGCTTAGGCACTACCATCCTCTGATGACCGATGAACCCCTAACATCTCCAAGAGAACAGTTCATTCAGTGATGAAGCTCACTACCAGGCACGATGGAATGCAACGTACATCAGACAGTGGGAGGCAACGAGCTTGGAGAACCTCTTAATCTGCCATCCTGGATTCATGAGTCTTTATGACCTTCTAAGCTTCCTCATGGCCCTTGGCCTCTTCTATGTCAGTCCCCCAACATGGAACTTCTGCCAAAAATTGACCTTTGCTTTAATTTTTATCTTCATTCTGTTTTTATTCGCTCTGATCTTCTTCAAGTGCTGGTGACGCCATGACCAGGCAACGCTTCCAGTATTTCCTAGAGTCTCTGTTACAGGACCAGTAGCTGATACCAACAATCTCCTCCATCCAGGACTGGTTTCATGCCATCCACAACTTGTGGCATCAGGGAACTTTCATAGACTTTACCCCTACTGAAGTAGCTATCTATACCACTGGCTTTTATTTCTGGCTGCCATGATATCCCCAGACCTGGCCCCCGAGCATTTGTCCACTTCCCTTTCTAGGCCCCACAGCACCCCCACACAGCAGGCAGCAGCCAGAAATGACAAACAATGCCCCACTTTCTAAGAAAACAAAAAGGGAGGAATGTTAGGAAAAGTATAAATGGCAGCCATACCCCAGAGAAAAACCCCAACATGGCACCTAAGGACTTCTTCTTCGTACCTTCTTCTTTTCTGCAGTGGCGTTAAAAGTCCCCACCCTTGTTAACTCTGCAGCCAGCGCCAATTTCAAATCTCACTGGTGGGGAACCTTAGCCCCAATGAGAATTAATTCCTGGGCTCCCTAGCTGATATCTGAAAAAACTTATTCTCAGAACATGAGACCAAATCACAAACCCACAACCACACCCACAAAGGCACCTCCTTCCCCCAAGTAGGTCTGTGACTATTCGGAGTGTTCTCTGACTGCTGGGCCATACTATGTTCCTCCGAAATGGCCTGTCTTGTCTCAGATCTGGTCTCCTTGGTCAACTCTGTGAAGTTGACAGGAACCAGTGGTGAGCCACTACCTTCTTTCTCAGGAAAGGCCCCTCTTCAGAGCTCTTCTGGCATTTGGACATCTTCAAATCAGTAGGTACCAAGAAAGACTGACCCTCTCCTTGGTAAATCCAAACAAGTGAGACAACTGGGACTGGGACTGCGATTGGCTCGGGGTGCCTGGCTTCCTGGATCCCAAGTTCAGAGAGTTCCAACACCAAGGAAGTGAGGTGAGGTCACTTCCTTCAGGAACTGAATGAGGTCACTGCCTTGGCAACCACTTTGTTTTAGCAGTTGCTTCTTATGGTCCCTTTAGATGGAGGCTGCCCCTACTTCCTGTGACCCTTTCATAAGTTAGAATGGGATATAATCCATAGGCTCTCAGGAACAGCTCTCCAAAAGGCCTGGTTTGGTCCGTCTCCTCTACATTAAGAAGACAGAGGCTGATTCAGACACCAAACTTCATCCTACCAGGTTGTTTTCCATGGAAGATGACTTTTGCTCTCTCAGGTCCTTCATAGCTGCCTACATCTTCTCCAGGGATCATTTCTGCACATACCTTTGAGGTTCTCATCAGGTGGAAGATCCCATACATTCCTGTATTGTAAGACCAACACTGTCATTGCTTTTCTGTAAAGTTAGATTGAGGGAACAGTGTATGGTTAGTGTTAATAACATTTTCAATTTTGATTAGGAACCATTCTGCTCGATGAACAATGGTATTGGGAACCTGTGATATTTATAAGAATATAGAGGTGAAATATATGAACGAAAAGAGAAATCTAAGTAAGATTTGAAGCCCAGAAGGTCATTGGGTTCTTGATTGGGATACTTAGCATTGAATTACGTTCTGCACAGATGTCTCAGATAAATCGATATACAATGGCATAGGACCTTGTACCTTGGATGATTGAATGTAGAAGAGAACATCCAGTCAAAAAGAGATAGTCGGTAGGATTAGGAAGACAGTAGGTAGGTTTAGGAAGAAGAGTGAATATAGGATTTGGACCAAAGTTTTTTAGCAATAGGGTTTCGGTTAGAGAGTGAATGTTAGTGATAGCACATGTGAAGATTCAGTCACAATGATGAACTGGGGAAAATATGTAGGAAAGCAGATATCAATAGACACATTACAAAATCATTCAAAGTGTAAAGTGAGTGACAGCTTTAGACGTATTCAAAGGGTTGAGTTTGAATATATAATCTTTGGAAGAAACAAATATGTAGTCACCAATAGGATTTTCATTTGAGATCATTAGGCAACCTGGACATGGATGTTTTTAGTAATCCAGGATCACTTTCCATTTAGGTATGGTACAATCATAAGTGAGAACTTTGCTTTTTCTGTTCAGAATATTACTGTGATAAAATGTATATGTAGATCAGGTTACATGTATTTGTTCCACCATTTCTGGGAGCAATATTTTGAAGACGTATAAATTAGTATTGGGGGTACAAAGAGGTGTACCCTGTGTCTATGAATATAGAGATAATACATGAAGAGACCATACTGTGAATAAATAATATAACTGGTTCCACTTTAAATAATGGATTGAATTGATATCTGTAACTAAGTAAGAAATCTTATATTGATATACAATCATTCTTTCCAACCACTTATACATTTAAAGGTAATATTAGGGTTATGGTTTATCATGACGGGTGTTTTGCTTCAAATATGATAAAGGAAATCAAAAATAATGTGTTTGGAAAGAAGTCTCATGAAAAGAGCAGTCAAGAAACATGGAGGAATACATGGGTTCTGAAGCAGGAAGTGATTTGGAGTTAAACAAATGCGTATAAATTTGCTAAATTGTGGATGAAATATTTATATATCCTCTGATGTGCATAAACTGAAGAAATAGTAATGTTCCAGTGTTGAATAAAAATGAACGTCAAAATGCACATCATGTCCCATAGGAATCTAATCTACTTGCATTGATGTTAAACTCGTGTCAGTTACTGTAGAAATATTATGATTTGGCTTTTTTTTTTGGTGTTATAATACAATTTATTTTAGTACTAGCATGCCACAGAATGTAGAGGAAGGAACAATGGATTATTATTATCATTGTGATAATTTAAGGTTTTATATCACATTAAGCTATAATATGGCATAATATATCTTATGAATTAGAGAAAAATTTTTTTAAAAAACCTATTATTTAAGGACCATATGCACTGACAATTTAAATGGCTTTCTCGTGATTTCAATTTCTATCAATTGTGTATTAATTGTCAAATATTTATTTTAGTACTTTTCATATTCATAATTGATATAAAGTCAATTGTTTAATTCTTCTTGTAAGTAGTTACTTATTACAGCAGGGACATTATTAATAATTCTAAATCTTTATAAGAAAAATGGTACAAAGTTATTTTCATGCAAAATTAAGAATAATTGCCTTCTCTGAATGTTTGATTGTTAATACATATAACAAAGAGCTTTTGATGAGTCTCTTCCCCAGTAAAACATAAAATGCAAAGATATAGTTTGGTATGTATGTCCAAATAAAGATAAGAAGAAATACACATTATTAGCTAGAAACAATTAAATAAAAGATGAAAAGAAAAATCCAATACATTGTACGAACTTGTCAGATGAGGTAGTATTCTGGAAGAATAGCCTAAGGCTAGACATGGTCCATGACAAAATATTAACTAAAAAAATGAAATATGAAAAATATAGGAAATGCTATGAATTTTTCATGAAGGTAGGTGAATTATCCTTTAATCTCATTTTATGTGCATTTTCAAAAGCCAAATTTCTGGTAAAATAAATTTGTGATAGTTACAACTACACAAAACAAAGTTTCTGCTTTGCAAAATGAATGCATCTCAACCCTATTTTAGCTGATTTCTTCCCACTCAATTTTAAACCTTTATTTATTTATTTATTTTTATTGGTTTTTCAAAACATTACAAAGCTCATGATATATCATCTTTGATACATTTTTCTCATTTGGTTTATGAACTCCCATTTTTTCCCCAAATAAGAATTGCAGAAACACATTGCTTACACATTCACATTTTTACAAAATGGCATATTAGTGACTGTTGTATTCTTCTACCTTTCCTATCCCCTACTATCCCCCCTCCCCTGCCCTCCCATCTTCCCTCTCTACCTCATGTGCTGTTGTTTAATTCTCTCCATTATTTCCGCCCCATTTCCCCTCACAACCTATTATGTGTAATTTTGTGTATCATTGAGGGTATTCTACCATTTCCATATGCTTTCTCTTCTCTCTCCCTTTCTCTCCCCCCACACGTCTTTGTATAATGTTAATCTTTTCCTCATGCTCTTCCTCCCTTTCTGTTCTTAGTTGCTCTCTTTATATCAAAGAAGACATTTGGCATTTGTTTTTTTAAGGATTGGCTAGCTTTGCTTAGCATATTCTGCTCTAATGCCATACATTTCACTGCAAATTCTATGATTTTGTAATTTTTTAGTGCTGCGTAATACTCCATTGTGTGTAGATTCCACATTTTTTTTAATCCATTCATCTATTGACGGGCATCTAAGTTGGTTCCACAGTCTAGCTGTTGTGAATTGTCCCGCTATGATCATTGATGTGGCAGTATCCCAATAGTACGCTGTTTTAAGATCCTCAGGGAATAGTCCAAGAAGTGTGATAGCTTGGTCAAATGGTGGATCCATTCCCAGCTTTCCCAGGAATCTCCATACTGCTTTCCAAATTGGCTGCACCAATTTGCAGTCCCACCAGCAGTGTACAAGTGTCCCCTTTTCCCCACATCCTCGCCAACACTTACTGTTGTTTGACTTCCTAATGGCTGCCGATCTTACTGGAGTGAGATGGTATCCTAGGGTGGTTTTGATTTGCATTTCTCTGACTGCTAGAGATTGTGAGCATTTTTTCATGTACTTGTTGATTGATTGTATGTCCTCCTCTGTGAAGTGTCTGTTCAGGTCCTTGGCCCATTTGTTGATTGGGTTATTTGTTACCTTACTTTTTAATTTTTTGAGTTCTTTGTATATTTTGGATATTAGGGCTTTTTCTGAAGTGAGAGGGGTAAAAATTTGTTCCCAGGATGTAGGTTCTCTATTTACCTCTCTTATTGTTTCTCTTGCTGAGAAAAAAAAAAAACTTTTAGTTTAAGTAAGTCCCATTAATTTATTCTTGTTATTAACTCTTGGGCTATGGGTGTCCTATTAAGGAATTTGGAGCCCGATCCCACAGTATGTAGATCGTAGCCAACTTTTTCTTCTATCAGATGCAGTGTCTCTGATTTGATATCTAGCTCCTTGATCCATTTTGAGTTAACTTCCTTGCTTGGCGAGAGAAAGGGATTCAGTGTCATTTTGTTGCATATCGATTTCAAATTTTTCTAGCACCATTTGTCCTTCGTATATTGCAGGTTTTTAGCCCCTTTTATCAAATATAAGAAAGTTGTAATTTTGTGGAATGGTTTCTGTGTCCTCTATTCTGTACCATTGGTCCACCTGCCTGTTTTGGTACCAGTACCATGCTGTTTTTGTTACTATTGCTTTGTAGTACAGTTTGAAGTCTGGTATCGCTATACCTCCAGATTCAAACATCCTGCTTAGAACTGCTGTTGCTATTCTGGGTCTTTTGTTTTTCCATATGAATTTCATGATTGCTTTATCTTTTCTACAAGAAATGTCGTTGGGATTTTGATTGGCATCAATTTAAACCTGTAGAGAATTTGGGTTATATCGCCATTTTGATGATGCTAGTTCTGCCTATCCATGAATTGGGTATATTTTTCCATATTCTAAGATCTTCTTCTATCTCTTTATGTTTCTGTAGTTTTCATTTATAAATCTTTCACCTCTTTTGTTAGGTTGATTCCCAACTATATAATTGTTTTCCCAATTATCTTATTTTCTTTGAGGATATTTTGAATGGAGTGGTTTTCCTCATTTCCATTTCAGAAGTTTTGCTGCTGATATACAGGAATGCCTTTGATTTATGCGTGTTGATTGTATATCTTGCCACTTTGCTGAATTTATTTATTAACTCTAGCAGTTCCTCTGTAGACCCTTTTGGGTCTGTTAAATATATTATCATGTCATCCGCAAATAGCGATAATTTAAGTTCTTCTTTTCCTAGTTTTATGCCTTTAATTTCTTTTGTCTGTCTAATTGCTATGCCTAGTATTTCAAGAACTGAATTAAATAGAAGTGGTGATAGAGGGCATCCCTCTTGTTCCAGATTTTAGAGGGAATGCCTTCAGCTTTTCTCAATTTAGGATGATGCCAGCCTGAGGTTTAGCATATACAGCTTTTACAATCTTGAGGTAAGTTCCTGTTATCCCTAGTTTTTCTAGTGTTTTCAACATAAAGGGATGCTGAACTTTGTCGAATGTTTTTTCTGAATCTATCGATACGATCATATGGTTGTTATCTTTATGTCTATTGATGTGGTGAATAGCATTTATTGATTTCCGTATAATGAACCAGCCTTGCATCCCAGGGATGAATCCTACATGATCATGGTGCATAATTTTTTTGATATGCTTTTGTATTCGATTCACCAAGATTTTATTGAGAATTTTTGCATCCAAGTTTATTAGAGATATTGGTCTGTAGTTTTCTTTCTTTGAAGTGTCTTTGTCTGGTTTTGGGATCAGGATGATATTGGCCTCATAGAATGAATTTGGAAGAGTTCCTTATTTTTCTATTTCTTGAAATAGCTTGGAAAGTATTGGTATTAATTCCTTTTTGAAGGTTTTGTAGATCTCTGCTGTATACCCATTCGGTCCATGGCTTTTTTTGGTTGGTAGTATTTTGATGGCTTCTTCTATTTCTTCCTTTGTTATTGGTCTGTTTAAATTGTGTGTGTCTTCCTGACTCAATCTGGGCAGATCGCATGACTTAAGAAGTTTATTGATATCTTCACTATCATCTATTTTATTGGAACATAGGGTTTCCATATACTTTCTAATTATCTTCTTATTTCTGTAGTGTCTGTTGTGATATTGCCTTTTTCATCCCGTATGTTAGTAATTTGAGTTCTCTCTTTTCTTCTCTTCCTTAGCATGGCTAAGGGCCTGCAAATCTTATTTATTTTTTCAAAGAACCAACTTTTAGTTTTATCAATATTTTCAATTTTTTTTTGTTTCAATTTCGTTGATTTCTGCTCTAATTTTAATTATTTCTTGTCTTCTACTACATTTGCTGTTGTTTTGCTCTTCCATTTCTAGGTTTTTGAGGTGTAGTGTGAGTTCATTTATTTGCTGATTTTTCTTTTTTTTTTTTGAGTAAAGAACTCCAAGAAATGAATTTCCCTCTTAAAACTGCTTTCATTGTGTCCCATAGATTCCAGTATGTTGTGTCTGTATTGTCATTTGTCTCTACGAATTTTTTTATCTCCTCCTTTATGTCTTCTGTAAACCATTGATCATTCAGTAGCATGTTGTTCATTTTCCATGTGATGTAGGATTTTTCCTTCCTTCTTTTATCATTGATTTCCAGATTCATTCCATTATGATCAGATATTCTGCATGGTATTATCTCCACGACTTTATATTTACTAAGAATTGCCCTATGGCATAATATATGGTCTATCTTTGAGTAGGATCCATGTGCTGCTGAGAAGAACGTGTATCCACTTTTTGATGGTTGATATATTCTATATATGTCGGTGAAGTCTAGGTTACTGATTTTGCTGTTGAATTCTATAGTTTCTTTATTCAGTTTTTGTCTAGAGGATCTGTCTAATGGCTAGAGCGGTGTGTTGAAGTCACCCATAATTATTGTGTTGTAGTTTATTTGACTCTTGAACTTGAGGCGAGTTTGTTTTATGAGTGTTGCAGCTCAATTGTTTGGTGCATACAAATTGATAATGGTTATGCATTGTTGGTGCAAGGTTCCTTTTAACAGTATATAGTGTCCTTCTTTATCCCTTTTGATTAACGTAGGTTTGAAGTTGATTTTATTCGATATGAGTATGGCCACTCCTGCTTGCTTCCGAGGGTCATGTGAGTGGTATGATTTTTCCCAAACTTTTAATTTCAGCCTCTGTATGTCTTTACCTATCATATGAGTCTCCTGAAGGCAGCATATTGTTGGATTTTTTTTTGATCAAGGTTACTAGCTTATGTCTCTTGATTGGTGAGTTTAGGCCATTAACTTTTAAGGTTACAATTGAAATATGATTTCTACTTCCAGTCATGTTTGTTTGTTTGTTTATTTATTTATTTATTTATTCATTTATTTATTTATTTTGGTTAGTTTTTACTTTTTGGTTATTTTCCTCTCCCTTTACTGAGATACCTCCTGCTGCTAGTTTCAGGCATTACTTTTCAAATCCTCTTCTTGTAGTATTTTGCTCAAAATGCTTTGCACTGCTGGTGTTCTGGCTGTGAATTCTTTTAGCTTTTGTTTATCGTGAAAGACTTAAATTTCATTGTCAAATCTGAAGCTTAATTTTGCTGGATACAGTATTCTTGGTTGGAATCCATTATTTTTGAGCGTTTGAAATACTTTGTTCCAGGATATTCTTGCTTTCAAAGTTTGTGATGAAAAAAATCAGTCGTTAACTTAATTGGTTTACCCCTGAATGTAACCTGCCTACTTTCTCTCTTAGCTTTTAATATTCTCTCTTTGTTCTGTATGTCCTTGTTCTGGCTATCTTCATAAATATTTGTCTTGGAGTTGGTCTATTATGGTTTTGAATGCTTGGGGTCCTGTAGGCTTCCAGGATTTGGCAATCCATTCCATCTTTCATCTCTGGGAAATTTTCTAGAATTATTTCATTTAATATGTTGTCCATTCCTTTGGTTTGAATCTCTATGCCTTTTTCTATACCAATGACTCTCAAATTTGTTTTTTTTTTATGACATCCCATATCTCTTGAATAGATTGCTCATGGGATTTAAGCATCTTTTCTGTGTTTACTCTATTCTTTTCAAGTTGATAAACTTTGTCTTCATTATCTGACGTTCTAACTTCTACTTGATCTAGTCTATTTGTAATACTCTTCATTTGAGTTTTTAATTTGGTTTATACTTTCCTGCATTTCTAGGATTACTGTTTGATATTTCTTTTTAATGTCTCTATCTCCTGGTAAAGCTCATTCTTTGCCATTTGAATTTGTTTGTTTATTTGATTTTCAAAATATACTTTTATTGCTTGGACTTGCTGCCTCATGTCTTCTCTAATATTCCTTTCCATCTGAGTTAGGTATGCCTTGAGATTTTTCCCTATCCCTATTTCTGATGCTTCACGGTCCTCCTTTAGAATTTAGTTGTCCTGCATTTTTTGCACACCTTTTTTTCCCTTGTTTTTTCATGATGTTCACGTTACTTTTCAGCTCAATTTGATTGCTGTGTTTCTGCTTTCTTCAATAGATTTGTTTTGGTTTTATATATCTCTGTTGTCTCTCTTTTGTGTTTGTAGACTATGCCTGCAAAAGTGGATTCCACTTGGAAGGAATTCCGACAGCTGAGCTCCAGTGATGTCACCTGTCTGCTATGGCGGGCCCCAGGCTCCTTGCCGGGGTGTTTGAATGGGGGGGTGGGACTGGACTGTCTCTGGTTGGTTTCACCTCCCGGTCGCTGGCGGGCGGGCGGTCTCCAGCCATCCAGTCCTGCAATCAGCGCATGGGCTGTCACCGGCGGGCGGGTGATCTCTAGCTGCCCAATTGCGCAGGCAGCCAGCGGGTGATTGGTTGCTGGTGGGCAGGCGTTCTCCAGCCTCCTAGTCACGCGTGTCTGTCCTCTGGTCCCCTGGTTTCCTCTGCGAGTCCTGATTTCCCCTGCTACACCAGATTTCCCCTGAGTGATGCCTCTTGGCAGCTCAAACTGTACTCTTTGCCTGCCGTTCCTTGGGTGTGGAGGGTGTCAATTGGGAACACTGGCACTCTATTGTTTTGAATTTTTCCGCTTGCCCCACCCATTGCGCTGGCTAGAAAAGTTTTGTTTTCACCGGTGATGGGAGGGGAAGTTGAAGGTCAGGTGCCACTAGTTTTCCCCCCGTCTTTATGAAGGCTTTCTCTGGTAATCCCTCCCCCGGAAAGCCTAAGAGAGAATTTTTGCGAATTACCTGCTCTATGGGAGATAAGCTGAGTAACACACACCTGTTTTGTTGTTGCAATCTGTCGGAGAGTGGTGGTGGATACTTCAGCTCTCCAAGATGGTGGCCATTGGTTTCCTCGGTGGAGTTTCGGTTGTGGGGGATAGAACTGTAACACTTTCTTCCCCATCTGAAATCCCGAACTCAGCCCCGGGCTCAGTGGTGGGTGAGCCAGCCGGATTCCACAGAATCCGCAGCAACGTTTCTTCCTGCATGCTGGTCGCTTCACGGTGGAGGCCCGCCGTCTGTAGCCACGGCATGGGCCACACGGATCAGCCACCCCAGATCTTCGGTCGCATAGTTGGCTCTTGTTTGAGACTCAATTACAGGACCTCGGTGGTGGAAATCATTCTTCTAGGTTCCAGGCACACCCATTTTTCTGTAAGATCCTAACAAGATACTTTTTCGTCATTCTAACTCCTTATTCACATGTGAAGTTGCGCAGCACAAAGGGTGTGATGCACTCTATTCATGGCCATCTTGCAATGTCAAAATATTAGGATTTCTATGCACCATTTACTGAAGATAGTTTTCAGTACTAGTAAACCAAAATGTTATTTCAGGTGGATGAATATTTCTCAGAATAATCTTTTGAAAAGTAGATTATAAATCCACATACATGAATATGAATGAAATTTGGGAGTGCATAATAAGACACATATATTTCATATTTTGAAAAATCTGGAGGATATATATATATATATATATATATATATATATATATATATATATATACAGACACACACAGAGAGACATTAAAAAGTAGCATTATATATGCCAATCGAAATTCATCATGAAATACATATCATCCACAGATTCAAAAATATTTATTTTACTGAACATGGATTTATGTATAATGCTATTTAAATAGGAGGATCACCCATAGGTTGAATTCTCAGTTCCAACAGCTTTTAGAAGGAGTGATATCTTCTCACAATTTCTATATGCCAAGTCAGCCACCTCACCAAAAATATACGTGTGATACCAGGTATGAATCTATATGTGCATATAAAACTACATGTGCTAAATAGGCTACAGAGAAAGGGAGACAGGAATTCACATATTTGTTAACTTTAAAAAAACATGGAGAATTCTTTCAACCAAATAATTGACTAGATTCATAACTCCTACCCTATATAATGCAAAAGGCAAGTCCAACTATACACGATGCCTCCTCTGAACTGCTTGTATTTCAATTCTGTTTGGGTTATTATTCTAGTCAGAGTTTAGTAGCGTAGGGGTTAGTGTGAGGGATTCACTATTTTGACTGGAAAATTATAAAATGAATCCAATGTGTATACAAATATGTGCTACAAAAAATTGTTCCCACTGTCATCCAGAACAATGGCTTGACATTACCTAGTCCCCAAGTAAGACAAAATTAGAGGAGAAGAGTTAGAAAATCTGTGAATACATATTTGGAATAGAATATGCTAAGGAGTTTCCAAAAGTAAGGGACAGGGTAAACACTCCACAAACTGGAGCTCTTCTGGCCTAAAGACTTCTTGTGGAACTGCCTCTGAGGTTGGGCACTTGAAACATATGTTGTTGTCAAGTGCTTTAGCTTCGTTTTTAGTGAGACCAATAAAGGTTGGTCTGCATCTATGTGATCTGGAGGACATGGTTTCTTATTTTCCACTGAACATGAGCAGCAGTGCTGAATTTGCTATTTGTAGCTAAACTGTGGCCCCTGGGGTCTAAGTGTCTCCCCGTGTGGACTGTGAAGCCATTTTGTGATCCTAAAGTTTTCATGGTGTTTCTTGCGGCTTCACTGGGAGTTTGGTATTTGCTTCACAAAATACAAAGAGGTCAACTGGGACACAGTGCTGGAGGGAGTTCTGTCACGTGTGGTGGGTCAGTTTCTGCAGGACAATGCACCAACCATGCTTCTATCCCACATAGCTTTCCCCATTGACCATAGCAACTTGATTCTGAAACTTTCCCTGAAACTTCTCAATATTACAAGATGCCTTTACATAGAAGGGACTGCTTGCTGCACCATGTCAGTCACAAGACATTTGGAAGCTAATGGCAGATCCACATGGCCCCACCACAAATGTTTTATCACACACCTGCCCACTACTGCTCTAGGCCAAGTACTCAGCAGGCTCCAATTTATTGGCATCTCTGTTATACACCATTTTCATGAAACTCAGTCAATCAAGGCACTGTCTGGTATACTCATGATCAGCAACAGGACATCCAAAGGTTCTCCAGTGCCACCTGGTCATGGGAATTTCAAAAATTTCTTGGTATTTATCTAGCCATTTTTGAAAGATGAAGTTGGAGGCACTGTACGTTTCAAATCAATCCAGAACCATTAAATTTTGAGGAAGCTCATGTCAATGAAAGCTATGGAGAATTCTCACAGGCAAGGCTTCCCAAAGATTGGCTAAATGGTCACGTGAATCCAGGCCCATTGAGGTCTACAATGTGAGGTCCATGTGTGTTTTGACTCTCAACTATGGCTGCCAAGTCTTTCAGAATAAAATCATGTGATATCTTGGCTGTGATTCCCAGTGCTTTGTGGAAATACAACCTGGGCATACATCTCAGTTTCCAAGGACGACTCTCATGCGTGAACTCATAACATCCCAACACAATTCATGGCAATACATCTCTGAGGTCAGTTCCAGAACTCAGTCTCTTAGGGTAATCACACCAGAGTTTATGTCAAGGTGCACCCAGTCATCTCTTCCAACCACCACACAAATGACCACAATTAAAACCAACACACTCCCACATGGCCCTCATGATCTTTTATATAAACACTCTTCATAACCTCTGGTTGAATGTTTCTATGAGGGGTGCAGACCAAGACAGTCTCCAAAATAATCTCCCTTGCCCCTAATGTGCCTAAAAACAGGGTGGCTTGGACACCCTTCCTGTGAACCTGGTGTGATCACATAGGCCTGCTGTTAATACTTCTCTGCTTCTCCAATTTGAGGACTACTGACTGTGGGGTTTAGATTCTTTGTCTGAATTGGAGACATGAGGAAACCCAAGCTCCTACGGGCTAGCCTCTGCAGGGCTTTGAAGAAATTATTTGACCCAAAGCATTCCTATTCTAACTTGATGTAGGTCTAGAACCTCACAAAGGAAGGGGAGAGACTTCATCCAGAATGACTGCTCTTTTGGCTATTTTGGTTTTGTATGCACACATGGGATCCTTCTTTAGATCCATCAGGTGCTGAGAATCTAAGCCTAAGCCTCACACAGGGCCAAAAGGCTGATTCAGACACATCCTTTCCAAAGGAATTAAGCAAAAAGCCTCAGGTGATGCCCATTCATTTCCATGTGAAAACAGTTTTTTTCAGGCTTCAAAAAGGGGTGGCCTGAGGCAAAGACCTTTCAGACATTCAGGGCAGCAGAACAATTGGTAATTAAAAGGCCCAAAGCAGGGTTTCTCCACTGAGACTCTCCTGATCACACTGATACCTGAGTTTTCTGAGATGCTCGCCATTCCCTTCAGCTATCCAGTACATGGCGATGTCACAGGGCTTGGAAGTGGTACATATATTGGACACAAAACCATGAGCCTATTCTGGAGAGTGGCCAGAATTCAGGAAGAAAGCAGAAACTTTGAAAGATAGCAAGTGTTGCCCATCGATAAGGCAAGCTGAAATCCATTCATAAATTGGGCAGGATGAATGCTGGGAAGCTTTCAACTAGACAGGACATATCAATTGATGCATTCTCTTTTCTAATATCAACAACCATGGACACCGTGGGATACACAGACATAGAAACACTCGCCTTGTCAAACAACTTACTCGAAACAGTCTACACCAAACCAAACATACCGACTTTCCTATCTATTCTGAGAACATGAGACAAATCCACAAACTCACACCCACACCCACAAAGGCACCTCCTTCCCCGAAGTAGGTCTGTGACTATCCAGAGTTTCTCTAATTGTGGACCATATTTTATTCCCACAAAATGGCCTGTCCTGTCTCAGATCTGGTCTCTTTGGTCAACATTTTGAACTACTGAGGAGCCAGCGGTGATCCAATACCTGCTTTCTCAGTAAAGGTGACTTTTCAGAGCTTTCTGGCATTTGGCCATCCTCACATCAGTAGGTACCAAGAAAGACTAAATCTGTCCTTGGTAAAGCCAAGCAAGTGAGACCGCTGGGAGTGGGACTGGGACTGGATTTTGGTGACTGGCTTCCTGGATCCCAAGTTCAGAGAGTTCTGTCACCAAGGTTGTGAGGTGAGGTCACTTCCTTCAGAAAGTAAATAAGGTCACTGCCTTGGCAACCACGTTGTCCTAACAGTTGCTTCAAAGAGTCCCATGAAATGGAGGCTGCCCCTACTTCCTGTGACACTTTCACAACTTAGAATGGTATATCAACCATAGGCACCCAGGAACAGCTCTCAACACAGGCCTGGTTGGGTCCTTCTTCTCTAAATTAAGAAGACAGAGGCTGATTCAGACACATTCCTTCATCCTGACCAAGTTTTTTACAATGAAAGATGACTTTTGCTCTCTCAGTTCCTACATAGCTGCCTACAACTTCTGCAGGGATCATTTTTGCATGGACCTTTGAGTTTCTCAGTAGTTGGAAGGAATCCTACATTTTTGTATTGTAAGACCATCTCTGTCCCTGCTCTTCTGTAAAGTTAGATTGAGGCAATAGTGTATGGTTAGGGTTAATAACAGGTTTGATTTGTGTTAGGAATCATTCAGCTGGATGAATAATGGTATTGATGACCTGCGATAATTACAAGAATATATAGGTAAAATATAAGTATGAAAACAGAAATCTATGTAAGATTTAAAACCCAGAAGTGTATTAGGACCTTGATTGTGATACTTAGCTTTGATTTATTTTCTGCACAGATGTCTCAGGTACATCAATATACAATTGCATTGGACCTTGTTCCTTGGATGATTGATTGTCAAAGATAACTTCCAGTCAAAAAGTGATAGTCGGTAAGATTAAGAAGATAGTCGGTAGTTTAGAAAGGAGAGTGAGTATAGAATTTGCACCAAAAGTTCTTTAGCTATAGCTTTTCAGGTATAGAGTAAATGTAAATGTCAGCACATGTGAAGAGTCAGCCACAATGATGAACTGGGAAAAATATGTAGGAAAATAGATATCAATAGATACATTAGGAAATCTGGCAAAGTATAGTCGTTAGTGAAAAGTTAGTAAAATAGGTAGTTGTCTCTTCATGTTTTTCTGTATACTTAACTTCCCTCCCTGCCCTCCCCAAGGAAAGTATATAAGCCCTGTTTAAGCTGTTCTCAGGACTCTCTGCTCTATTGAAGTGAGCTCTGAGCCCCAGCATGCTGGACCACCAATAAACCCTTTGCTTTTGCATGAGACAGTTTCTTAGAGGTCTCTTCGCCTGACACTCATCCGACCTTTACGTATGGAGGTTCCACCGAGTTCTGGCAGCAGCGGACAAGAGACCCCAACTGGCTCCTCAAGGGATTTGTAAGGCGCCTCTTTCTGGTGTCAGGTTTCAGGTTAGAGCTTGGCAAAATGGCTGTCAATGAAGAGTGTGAGCTCTCTCTCACGGTGGCTGACAGATGTGTCACAGAGCCACAGGCCACCACCCTGAGGGACACCCCAGAGGACTCTGAAAATCAAGGAACAATAGTCTCCTCAACTCAGTGATATTTTGTTTCAGATTCGGTATTGCCAGCCCATCAGGTATTGCCGGCTACTCAGTCCTCGTCTCAGTGTTGGACGTCCATTTCCTGTCTTTATTGTCTTGTCTTGTCTGTGTCATGTGTCGTTGCTTTTACTGTTTGTGCATTTTTCATTATGGAAAAGAGCACTTCAATGCCTCTGTCCCTGACCCTTGATCACTGGACCAAATTCGGCTTAAGGGCTCAGAATCTTTCTTTTTCAGTAAACCGCTGGACCTGGCAGACTCTCTGTGCCTCAGAGTGGCCCACCTTTGGATTCGGATGGCCCTTAGAAGGATTTTTCTACTTCTCACTAATTTAAAAAGTCAGAGATATTGTCTTTCAGGAAGGGCCACATAGCCATCCAGATCAAAAGCCATATATCTTAACCCGGCATTACCTCTGCAAATCTCCTCCATGGGTGAAGCCTTTCTTTGCCCCTGCCCCCGCTCCTAATCCTTCCCCCACGATCTCTCAAACCCTCTGCTCCTCCTCCTCCTCCACCCTCTTTTCTGCCTAAGTCACAAGATTTAACTCTACTGGACTCTCATCCCTCTCCTTATCCCTTGCCCTGGTCTCCCAACCCCCAACACCCTCTAAGTGATTCCCCTGCTGCTGACTCAGCCTCTCCGCCATTGGAGGAAGATAAGCCAGCCCAGCACCCTCCAGAAAACTCCCCCTCGGCACACACAGCCCCTCCTCCCCTGGAGGAACCTGGCCCGGCTAAAGGAACTCACCATCAATGAAAGGTTGAAAACCCTGGAACTCCCGTGATGCTCCCCCTCCGTCCCTATGTGCCAATGATTGATGATGGCCATGGGGAAAAATTGCAAGCCTACCAGTATTGGCCTTTCTCCTCTTCAGACCTATATAACTGGAAAAATAACAATCCCCCCTTTTAAGAGGACCCCACTCGTGTCTCAGGTGTGGTTGATTCATAGATGTTTTCACACCAGCCTACTTGGAATGACTGCCAACAACACCTAGGGACTCTCTTCATGACAGAGGAACAAAAGAGAATCATCCTGGAAGCTAGAAAATAATATCCTCGGACCAGATGGGTGACTGACACCACTTCCCAACATATTCAACCCGCCTTTCCCTAGAATCGACAAAACTGGGACCCCAACACCTTTGAAGGTAGGGAGCATCTGTCCACTTATCTCCGGGCTCTAATAGCGGGTATCTTAGTGGCTTCTAGGCGACCAACTAATTTGGCCAAGGTAATAGAGTTTATTCAAGGGCCTGATGTATCTCCCTCTATGTTTCTAGAGAGAATTATGGAGGCATATAGGAGATATACTCCTTTTGATACTCAGGCAGAGGCTCAAAAGGCATCTGTCATGATGGCCTTTATTGGGCAAGCTGCCATGGATATTTAAAGAAAGTTACAACACTTAGATGGATTACAAGATATGACTTTGAGAGATTTAGTCAGAGAAGCCAAAAACGTATACTATACGAGAGAAACTGAGGAAGATAAGGAAGCAAAGGGTGGATAAAAGAAACAAAAGACAGACTAAAGAATTGACTCAGGTCCTGGTCACAACAACAAATAGGCCAGAAATAAGAAACATGGAGACAGGAAGGGATACTGGGCCCAAACTAGAGGCCACCCCTGGCCTCAGATCAATGTGCCTATTGTAAAGAAAAAGGACACTGGGCCAAAGAGAGCCCTAGAAAGAGACAGCCACGCCAGCCAGCCATCCTGACTCTGGAGGATGACTAAGAAAGTTGGGGATCAGATCCCCTCCCCGAGCTCAGGTTAACTTTTGAAGTGGAGGGCACCCCAGTAAACATTGAAGTGGATAGAGGGGAAATATACTCAGCCATTAAGGCTCCATTTTGCCCTCTATCAAATAAAAGGTCTCTAATTCAAGGGGCTAATTGCAGTAAATATCGGGCTTGGACAACTAAGAGGACCTGGGACCAGGGGAAAGGAAAAATCCATCACTCCTTCCAAGTAATCCCAGAATGCCCGGCCCCATTGATAGGCAGAGTTCTGCTCACCAAGCTCCGGGCCAAAATAACTTTTAACCCTGAAGGCCCCCAAGTGGAATTTCTAAATCCTTCAGTAAAAACTCCTATATTCACAGCTCTAACTATGTCAGTAGATAATGTACATCAAATCACTCACCTTAGTTTAAAGAAACTACATTCATTTATGAAGGATCAAGAACAGAGTTTTCCACTAACTGACTCACAGTTAAAGGAAATAACTGAATGGTTAACAAAAGCCTGTCAGGTCCATCAAATGGTTAATTCTTATCCTTCCAAGCTTCCTACAGGAAAGCACCTATGAGGAACCAGACAAGGACAATTCTGGGAAGTGTACTTTACTGAAATAAAGCCAGCAAGTTATGGACTTAAATATCTCCTAGTCTTTGTAGATACATTTTCAGGATGGATTGAAGCCTTTCCCACCAAAAAAAAAAAAAGAAAAGGAAAAAAAGAAAAAAAGAAACAGTGCAAATTGTGGTGAAGAAGATCCTGGGAGATATTTTTCCAAGATACGGCCTGCCTAAAGTAATAGGGTGTGATAATGGACCGGCATTCATAACCCACATAAGTCAGGGGTTAGCCAGGACCTTGGGGATTTATTGAAAGTTACATTGTGCTTATAGACCCCCGAGTTCAGGACAGGCAGAATGAATGAATAGAAACATTAAAGAGACCATAACGAAATTAAGCTTAGAGACCGGCATAAAATATTGGACTATGCTCCTGCCTTATGAACTGTTTCATGCAAGAAATACTCCCTCTGTTTCTTTGTGTAACCTCACCCCCTATGAAATTTTCTATGGTGCCCCTCCTCCAGTAAGGGACCTAACCCCAACTCTAAGACCTAACGATTTCTTTCACACCCATTTGCTTTACAGACTTAAAGCTCTTGAAAGAACTCAGGATACCTGTGAAAACAGATGGCCACTGCCTAACAACCTGGGGACGAGAGGACTCCAAATCAACATCAATTAAGATACTTCTTCTATGTAAGACGACATCAGGTGTCATCCCTGGAACCCCGCTTGAAAGGACCATACCAGGTGCTACTTATAACACCTACAGCGGTAAAGGTAGACAGAATCATTTCCTGGATCCATACCTCTCATCTCAAGCCTGCGGCCTGTTGAGACTGTGGCTGGAAACTGGAAAAGACTGGTAACCCTTTCAAATTGTGTATTCGCCATGTGGATAAAGCTATAGACTCTCCCCTTGACCACCAGTAGTCCTAACCCTCATCAGCCCGTTCAGCAGCGATGGCTGATCACAAATCCTACTGGAAAAGAATTATGGTCTATCTCGTATACAGCCCAATTAGGTAACAAGTGACCATCTCTCTACCCAGACATTTATTAGCTGGCTATACGTCTTTCCTATTGGGATATCCCTGATGAAGAGGATGCCACTAAAATTCCATTAAATCCCTTCCAAACCATAGACAATGGAAACAAACCTAATGGATGTAGGGACAAGTGAGCCAGATGCAGGTTGGCTAGCCTAGATTACTATGATTGCCTGGTGGACTATCAAAGCCACATGAAATCACGGCTGTGTGGGGGGAAAGCCGACTTCTTCTCTAAGTCATGGGGATGTGAGCATACAGGGACTGCCTGATGGATCTCAAGCTTCTCATCAAATTCTGTAGAGAAAAGGGAAAGAAAAGAGAAATTGGATGGAAATGGAAGGAGACCCTCATTGTTATACAAAATTACATATAAGAGGTTGTGAGGGGAATGGGAAAAAAATAAGGAGAGAAATGAATTACAGTAGATGGGGTAGAGAGAGAAGATGGAAGGGGAGGGGAGGGGGGATAGTAGAGAATAGGAAAGGTAGCAGAATACAACAGTTACTATTATGGAATTATGTAAAAATGTGGATGTGTAACCAATGTAATTCTGCAATCTTTGTAATGTTTTGAATAACCAATAAAAAAATTCTGTACACAGCATTGGCCATATTACCAATTAGATAACCAAAACCGATGGCCCACAGTGGGGTCTCTAGGTCCTCAAATTCTGCGTGACATTTTTAACTTCTGCAAATGCTCAAAAGGGTGAAAAAAGATTCCCCTATGTGGAGGCCTTTTCCCTCCTTCGCTCACATCCTGACCTATGTTTCTCCAATAGATCCTCACCCTTAGCCTTCTGCTCCAGTCTCTCTGCTGTCACTATCACCTCAGCAACATGATTTCTCCCCTCCAATTACTAGATCAAAAATCCAAACCTCTGCCAGTTCTCAGACCATTGCCCAATTGCTGAGGTAGCAGGTAATGAAGTACCCCTCCACCAACTCCCTCCTCTCTTCTCCTATCAGTGTCCGCACCGGATCCCACCAGGTCCTCTTACCAGCTAACCCAAATCTCAAACCAGCTGAGGAGAGCCCTCAGACCCCTATCCAAGATGTAATGAAAATGGACTTAAAAGTTTCTTTGTCATCACTGAAAAAAGGTTACTCAGAATTTAAAGTCCCTTACAGGCTTTTAGTGATACTAACTCCAGTCTTCTCCTCTGCTCTACCTGTTCTACTGCTCAAGTTTTTTTTGCTAGGAAAATCCCAAACCCCTTTCCCATTATTCCTTTACATCTTTCCTTCCTCATTCTCAGATCTTCAGAACTGCTCTCAGCCCCACCTACCCCATCTGCCCCCTCTGTACCAGGCCCACCGAAAAGTCTTATCTGACCTTCTTCAGAAGTCTTCATCATGGCTGACTTTAGGACTTTCAGCAAAAGAGTCCCTATAAAAGACTTCAGAGTAGATAAAATTCCTCTTTACGTGTTGCCCTGTTCTACTTGGCCACTGGCTAAAAAATCTGCACTCCTAAGGTAGACACCCCCTTACTAGTTTTTCACAAAATATGTGTACAAGGCCTCTGGCCATGAGCTAGGGATTCACAGAGATGGCTACATTTCTAAGATACAGAAGTTACAAACTGGGCTCCATGGTAACAGCTGGCAGGGTGAAAATTAAAGGGAAGAAAGAGCTCTCCCTAACCCAGGTGTCCTTGAAAAGTTAACTTGCCAAGAACAGAGGAAAAAAACAGAAAAATAAACTGCTTTTTGTGAACTTCTGCAGACTGTGAACTTCTGCGCCCCTTCCTTTACATGTTGGGTACAAAATTCTGAAACTACCTAAACTTGGGTTTCAGGGGATTTATTGATTACAACAGAAGTAATGCCCTCTGAATCTGGTTGCAAACGAATAGGACTGTTTCCCTGTCTTCGGTACTATCTTAGGCGCCTTGCCTTGTCTGTCCCTACAGCAGTATAATTCTATATACTTAAACATTTTTTATGTTTTCATGAAGTTGTCAACAGATATGATTAATTGTGTAATGGTGCAGATGTTTCCCAGAGTGCTTTATCCTGATGCATGTTCATTTGAAATTCAAATAGGGGGAAATAAAACCTGGTTCCACTGGGCACATATATCCCTCACTTTAGCCATCCTATTAGAAATAGGAGTTGCAGCAGAGGTGGGCACAAGAACCACTGCCTTGGTCCATGGGACACAACAAATGACACAATTAGAAGCAGCAATAGACCAAAACTTAAAGATATTAGAAACCTCCATCACAGCTTTGCAGAAATCTTTAACCTCTCTCTCTGAAGTTGTTTTACAGAACAGTCAAGGGTTGAACCTCCTCTTCATGAGAGAAGGGGGCCTTTGTTCTGCATTGATGGAAGAATGTTGTGTTTATGCTGACCATTATGGAGTTGTAAAAAAATCTATGAGTAAATTAAAAGGACAACTTGAAGAGTGTCAATGAGAGAGAGAGGCCATAAAAGGGTGGTTTGAGTCTTGGTTCACACAGTCCCCCTGTTTAACTACGTATTTATCAACCCTGGCTGGTCCAATAATAATCCTCATATTATTGCTAACTATAAACTCTGTTTGTTCAACCATGTAATTTCTTTTCTCCAATCTCAAATTGGACAAGTTAAACTTATGTTAATACCCCACTAGCAGACATAAAATGTGACACCCCCCAATGATCACTTTTATGACTAAAAGTAGCCAGAAGAAAAAGTGGGGAATGAAAGGTTAATAAAATAGGCACTTGCCACTTTCTGTTTTTCTGTACGCGTAACAAAACACTGTTGAAATCTTGAGAAATGTTTGCTAATCTTGTTCCCAGAATGTGCTGTCCCCAACTGCCAAACTACAGAATGCACTCACTCACCCGGTTACACGCAAACTGTCCACTCGCCTTGATCCATTAATAAAAATCCCTCCCTGCCCTCTCCAAGGAAAGTATATAAGCTCTGTTTAAGCTGTTCTCAGGGCTCTCTGCTCTATTCAAGTGAGCTATGAGCACCAGCACGCTGGACCCCCAATAAACCCTTTGCTGTTGCATGAGGTAGATTCTGGGTGGTCTCTTCCTCCGATGCTCACCTGACATTTACTTGGATGACTGAATGTAGAAAAGAACATCCATTCAAAACGGGATAGTCAGTAAGATTAGGAATATAGTTGGTAGGTTTAGGAAAAAGAGTGAATATAGGATTTGGAAAAAAAAGTCCTTTAGCAATAGGGTTTCATATAGAGAGTGAATGTAAATGTCAGCACATGTGAAGAGTCAGTCACAATGATGAACTGGAGAAAACATGTAGGAAAGCAGATATCAATAGAGACATTATGAAATCAGGCAAAGCATAAAGTTAGTGATAGGATTACACATTCAACATGTTTGACTTTAATTATATAATCTAAGGGAAAAAGAAATATGTAGTCGTCAATAGGATTGACATTTGAGAGCATTAGGCAAGTGGACATGGATGATTTTAGTAATGCAGGTTCACTTTCCATTTAGGTTTTGGTACAATCATAAGTGTGACCTTTGCATTTTGTTTTCAGAATATTACTGTGATACAATGTATATGTAGATCAGGTGACATGAGTATTTCTTGTACCATTTCTGGGAGCAATATTTTGAAGACGTATAAATTAGTATTGGGGGTACAAAGAGTTGTACCCTGTGTCTATGAATATAGAGGTTTCCTGGCCTAAAGACATTTTGAGAAACTGCCTCTGAGGCTGGGCACTTGAAATATATGTTGTTGTCAGGAGCTTTAGCTTCCTTTGTTTTGAGACCATCAAAGCTAGATATGCATCTATGTGACCTGAAGGACATGTGTTCTTATTTTCCAATGAAAATGGTGCAGCAGTGATGAATTCTCTTTTTGTAGGTAAACAATGGCCATTGGGGCTAAGCGTCTCCCCGTGTGGACTGTGAAGCCCTTTGGTCATACTCCACTTTTAATGGTCTTTCTTGCTGCTACAATGGGAGTTTGGTATTTGCTTCACAAAATACAAGGAGTCCAAATTGGTCGCAGTGCTGCACGGCATTCTGTCACATGTGGTTGGTCAGTGTCTGCTGGAGAACGCACCAACTAGGCTTCTACCCCACATAGCTTGCACTCTTTTCCATAGCAACCTGATTCTGAACATTGCCCAGAAACGTCTCCATATACCAAGATGCCTTTTCATATAATTGTCTGCTGGCTGCACCATGTCAGTCACAGGACATTTGGAAGCCAATGGCAGATCTACATGGCCACAGCACAGATGTATTTTCACACACTTGCTAACCACTACTCTAGGCTCACTACTCAGAAGGCTCCAACTTACTGGCATCTCTGTTCTACAGCATTTTCATGAAACCCAGTCAATCAAGGCACTGTCTGGTATACTCCTGATCAGCAATAGGACATGGAAATGTTTTCCAGTGCCATCTGGTCAAGGGAATGTCCAAAATTTCATGGTATTTTTCTCACCATTTTTCAAGGATGAATTTGGAGCCTCTGTGTGTTTCCCATTCATCCAGGAACCATAAAATTTTGAGGAAGCTCATTTGAATGAAACCTCTGGAGAACTCTCACAGGCAAGGCTTCCCAAAGAGGGGGCAAAAGGTCACATGAAGCCAGGCCCATTGAGGTCTACAATGTGAGATCCATGTGTGTTTTGTTTCTTAATTATGGCTGTCAACTCTTTAAAAATAAAATCATGTAATATCCTGGATGAGATTTCCATGGCGATGTGGAAAGCCATCCTGGGCCTAGAACTCAGTTTCCAAGGGGGATTCTCATGCGTGGCCTCCTAAAATCCCAACACGACTTCATGGCAATACTTCTCTTAGTTCAGTTCCAGAACTCAGTCTTATGGGGAATCACACCAGTGTTCAAGCCCAGGTGGACCCAGTCATCTCTTCCAACCACAAACAAATGACCACAATTAAAACCAAAACACTCTCAAATGGCCTTCAGCTTCTTCCATATAGACACTCAACATAAATTATATAACTGGTACCAACTTTAAATAATGGATTGAATTGTTATCTGAAAATATACAGGAAATCTTATATTGATATACAATCATTCATTCCAAAAAGTTATACATCTAATGGTAATATTAGGGTTATGGTTTATCATGAAGAGTGTGGGAGTTTTGCTTCAAATTTTTATGGAAATCGAAAACAATGTGTTTGGAAAGAAGTCTCATGAGAAGAACAGTCAAGAAACCTGGAGGAATACATGTGTTCTGAAGCAGGAAATGATTGAAAGTGAAACAAATGCCTATTAATTTGTGAACCTGTGGATGAAATATATATCCTATGGTGCGCATAAACTGAAGAAATAGTAATGTACCAGTGTTAAATAAAATGAACTTCAAAATACACATCATGTCCCATAGGAATCTATTTGCATTGATGTTAAACTGGGTCAGTTACTGTAGAAATATTAGGATTGTATGCACCATTTACTGAAGTTACTTTTCAGTACTAGGAAACAAATATGTATTTCAGGTGGATGTATATTTCTGAGAATAATCTTGTGAAAAGTTGATTATGAATCCACATACATGAACATGAATGAATTTAGGTAGTGTATATAGGACACATATATTTTATATTTTGAAAAATTTGGAGAGTATATATATATATATATATATATATATATATATATATATATATACACACACACACAAAACACAAACACAGACAATGAAAAGTAGCAATATATATGCCAATCGAAATTCTTCATGAAATATATATCATCCACTGATGCAAAAATATTAATTTTACTTAGCATGGATTTATGTATAATGTTTTTTTTTTACTAGGAGGCTCCCCCATAGGTTGAATTTTCAGTTCCAACAGCGTTTAGGAGAAGTGATCTCTTCTCACAATTTGAATCTGCTAAGTCAGCCACCTCACAAGAATATACGTGTGATACCACGTAGGATTCTATATGTGCATATAAAATACATGTGGCAAGTAGGCTACAGAGAAAGGGAGACAGGTATTCACATATTTTTTAACTTTAAAAACACATGGAGAACTATTTCATTTAAAAATTAGCTAGATTTATAACACCTACCCTAGATCATGCAAAAGGCAACTCCAACTATACACCATGCCTCCTCTGAACTGCTTGTATTTCTATTCTATTTGGGTTATTTTTCTCCATCATATTAGGATTAGTAGTCATAGTCTAGTAGGGTATGGGTTAGTGCCAGGTGTCCCGGCCGGCAGGACACATCAACGTGGGCATCGAACATAGTTGGGAAGGAATGAAGGGACAAGAGACAGGACAGATGACACCCAGACAGGAGTTCTGATCAAGCTGCAAAATTTTATTGTTCTCACAGGGTGTTTATATGCTGCTGATGGGAAAGCTCTCTTATCGGCAGTTGCTGGATGTCTTCACAGGGTTAGATAACCTCAGGATATTTCAGGAAGACAGATTGCGACAGGATGTCTCAGGGAGATAGATGGTTGTGGGATATCTCCCAGGCAAGATGTCTCCCAGGGGGCTGTTTCTTGTAAGTGTCAGGCTATTCTTTGAAGGAGAACTTCCTTTTAGCCCCTGACATCTCCCCCTTTCTTATATAAAATATTTGACCTACCTTACCGGCCATGTTTTAAGGGGGGGGGGGGTTAGAGGCTCTGTTTCTCTAGGAGGCCTTAGAATATCTCCTGATCCGAGCGAGCATCTTTACTAGCAGATTTCGTGGTGGCCTTGCCATGTTTTTGGAGGAGATGGCCTTGAAGGGGAAGCATGCCAACCGCCATGCACCAGAGCATGTCACTCACAGGTCTTGTGTTTGGGGATCCGTGGATCCATCCTTTTGCAATACTTCCTGCACCCTCCGATATTATGGCCTAGCGTCCTCACTCCATTTGTGCGTCTTCCCCCAAGCCGAAGGGCCCATGTAGACGAACCCTTATGGCAAGGGCAGAAGATGGTTTGTCAGAGCTGTTACTTATAGTTTTATGTAAGAAAGAGAGATTTGTGGGGATGTAAACTTAAGAAATAAGCCTGTGAGAAGGGTAGAACATCCTTTTAAAAGTTGACAGCGTGGTCTTCCATCTCCAGATGATGATAGTGGATTTGTAGGGGCTTAGAGGCCATAATATTAATGTGTTCTTTAATAAATTTTACCACACTGTTTATAATGCAGGGTCCTATGGTCACCATTAAACGTAAACCCAACAAAGGGCCTAATAGGGGAAGAAGGTAGGGTAGAAATCCATTAAGCTTTGTCCAGAGGGGATTTTCAAATAGTTCCCTTCATCTCTTTTCTAGATCTTCTTGAAGCTGCTTAAATTTAGTGCATACTATGACTGATTTATTGGCATAAAAGCAGCATCGTTCCCCTAAGGCCAATCAAATATCTCCCTGGTTAGCAGTTAGCAAATCTAAGCCTCGTCTGTTTTGAAGGAACACTTTTGCCAGGAAGTCTGTTTGGTCCTACAAATCTTTAATGGTTTCTGATAGAGTTTGTACATCATTTTAAGTTGTTGAGACAGGCGATGGTAAGGGTGTATTGCCGTGCCTAAGCCAGTGTACCTGTGCCCACAGCAGCTGTTATTCCAAGGCTGGCAATAAGTGATAAGGCCTGTATCGCCCGCCTCTGTCTTTTGACTAAGGTGTCTAGGCTAGAGGTTCGTCTCCTGAGACAATAGTTATATCAGGGAGTAATAAGGCAAGAACACAGCCACTGTTCCAATTCGCTGGAAGCCTGGGGAAGGCCACATTTCCTCCACACATAACAACTGTGCCATTGGGGGGACAAAGAGATGGTATGGGTGAGGAATAATTTTGTACTGTTGAGCAATTTCCAAAGGAAGCAATTCCAAAATCCATATCATAGGTATTATTCTGCATCACGCCTAAAAGACATAATGTAAAAGTGCCTATAGGCTGTACTTTAAAGGGAAATCCGGGTTGGCATGTATTATCATTGTCCATAGTAGAATTAATAGGAACTGCCATAGGCATGCTTGCCCCTGTTGTCATGCAGAGCCAGCAATTACCAGCAAGGGTGGGGTTGGAATTATTAAGGAAGGAGAAGGTAGTTTGCAAAATATCTAATGTATTGGTATCTAAACCTGGGAACTGGGATTTCGGCTACATTAAGGGATGATATGTGAGCTCAGGGATTTGGGGTTTCAAAAGTTTGATTATCTGAGGATGCTTGACTGCATCAGTGGGTCCTCTACCATCAGAGACCCCTGTAGGGTCCTTAATGGGCCAGTAGGAAGTTTTTCCGACAGTGCCTTGGCACCCAGCTGACTGTAGCTTGGTGTATTTGCCTTCTCCTCCCTGGTCAAAGAGAACGGGGGTATAATGAATAGTGGTCCACCCTGCTTCATGAGTTTTAGTTAGGGAGGCTTCAAAAAATCATTCTCCCTGCTTGTTAACACAAATTGAGGCCGACACAAAACAAGAGACATGTATCGCCTGGGTATGCGTACGGGTTGCAGAACAATTTTGGAGAGCTTTACTTGTACTAGGGGGAATAATCTTTGGCTTGTTAACACATACTCATTTAGGCTGATGAACTCCTCTGAATTTATGGTCAACCTCGGCACGGAGGTAAGCCACCTTAGTCATGCAGTCAGCAGTCTGGTTCCAACTAGTGGGAGCCTGAGTCCAAGATCCTCCCTTGCCTTCACGGGGGGGAGGGGGGGGGAAGGTACTCCATGATGTTGGAAGGTGGAGGGACCAGGCCTCCGTGTACAAACCTGTTCAGCAGAAGTGCCTTAAGCAGGATCGTCACACAGATTGTTGGATGGATCCGAAAAAGGGGAAAATTTGTACTCAGGGAGAGGGCCTCCGTCCCCGGTTTGAGGTAAATCATTAACCTGTTTAACCAGGCATTCTGGTAACCATCTTGGGGCTGCTAGCTCTTGGTCCAAAACACAAGCTGAGCCACATTCCCAGATGAGGACAGGATGTGGGCATTTCCATTTATTTGTAAGGGGATTTCACCACATAACAGGTGGCTGATCAGAATTGGAAAAGGGATGCCAGTGTGTGTCTGCAGCCGAAAGGCCTTCACTGTCTAGGGTAAGAAAAGAAAGGGCAAATAATGCATGGTTAAGGCAATGCCTGTGAGTGGTAAATACAAGGGCGGAAGCCTAAAGGCGAAATAGCCAAGTCTTTAAGGTAAGGTGGAACATTCCACAATGCCTTGGCCCTGAGGTTTGTATTGAATTCCAGTAGGATGACAAAATTGCAAGGTAGCACAAAACTGTTTAAACTTGGCACTGGTATATGGAGGACAATTATCTGTTTTAATATGTATTGGTTTACCCATTATGGAAAAGGCTGAAACAAGATGAGAAAGGACATCTTTGGTAGCCTCTCCAGAATGTGGTGATGCAAAAATAAAGCTGCTGAAGGTATCGATAGAAACGTGTATATATTTGGTTTTTCCAAATTCAGGAAAATGTGTAACATCCATTTGCCAAACCTGATTTGGCAGTAATCCTCGGGGGTTAACTCCCAAGTGTTGAATGGGGAGGGAGAGAGCGCAAGCAGGGCATTCTTTTACTATTTCTCGTTTCTGTTGCCTGGTAATTTTACAAAGTAATCGAAGGCTCTGGGAATTTAGTTGGTGAAGATTGTTTAGCTCCGTGGCCTAATGAATGGAGCCACCAAAAATTGGAAAGATGGTAGGAGTTGCTGCATCAGCTTGAGCATTACCTGTGTTAGAGGGCCGGAAAGATCAGAGTGTGCCCTGATGTGTCCTAAGAAAAATGGGTGTTGTCTGGCCTGAATTAGCTGCTGAAGCTGGTGAAACAGAAAGGCCGCATTGGAAGAAGCTTTAATGGCGGGTGAAATCTCCAGCAGGGGCACAGAATGAGCAATGTAGGCACTGTCTGTATGAATATTAACAGGATTATCACAAAATGATATAAAAACTTGTGTTATGGCAAACAATTTCACAAACTGTGCTGAATGATACACAGTATCAAAGGTTGTAGGCTGGTTATTGACAACAAAGACCGCACAGCCATTACTGGAACCGTCTGTAAAGACAGTAAGGGCTTGGAACTGGGAGCCTTTTGAGTAATTTTGGGAAAAATAAATGGATGTATCTGGACAAAATGTAAAAGGGTGTCATTGGGGACGTGGTTATCAATTGTTCCCAAATGGCCTGATTGGGCAATACCCCATTCATCCCCTCTCTGTAGTAAAAATTGGGTTTGGTCATTAGTATATGGAATTAAAATATTATCAGCGTCTTTGCCAAAATGTTGTCGAGAAAGCAAACGACCTTTAATAATAATAGAAGCTACCTGAGCAAGATAAACGGTAATAAACTTGGAGGATTTGGTGGATAAATGGACCCAAAGCAAGGGGAAGCCTTTATTTTTAAAATATGGATATCACTGCCAAAATTTTCCTGAGGGTATATGAGGAGTGTGTAAAAGAACCAGAACCAGAGGAAGGTTATAAGAAATTTGTGTAACAAACTGTTTGGAAATGGCCTCTGTGACTTGGTTTAATGCCTGTCATGCCTCGGGAGTAAGCTTTTGAGGGGAGGAAGGGTAGGAATCACCTCTCAAAATATCATTAAGGGGCAAAAGTACACAAGTGGATAATTTTAAATATGTTCTTAGCCATTGAATATCTCCCAGTAATTTTTGAGAATCATTAAGGGTGTGAAGATGGTTCACACGCAGTTGTATTTTATGAATTTGGATCTGATTATCTTGAAGTTTAAGGCCCAAATAGGTATAAGGGTCCTGTGTTTAAACCTTATCAGGAGCTATCCGTAGTCTCAAGGTAGTGAGGGTTTTCTAAAGGTCCAAGTAACAATTATTAAGGTCATGGTAATTAGGTGCAGCAATTAAAAATTCATCCATATTATGTAAAACATAAAATTGTGGTCATCACTCTCTCACAGGGTCTACTGCTTGAACAACTTATATTTAGCAAAGACTAGGGCTGTTGGCCATACCTTGGGGAAGAAACTTCCATTGAAATCTCTGCATAGGGCCGTGGAAATTAATGCAAGGGAGACTAAAGGCAAAATAGGGTCTATCCTCAGGATGTAAAGGAATGGTAAAAAAGCAAACTTTTAAGTCAATAACCATTTTACAATAGTTTTGGGAATAGCCATTGGTGTGGGAATTCGAGGCAGTAGTGCTCCCATCAGGCACATAACTTTATTACTGGCACACAAATATTGTAAAAGATGCCGCTTGTCTGATTTTTTCTTGATAACAAAAATAGGAGTAATCCATGGTGAGGTTGAGGGCTCTACATGGCCGGCTGCCAGCTGTTCCTGCACTAACATGGAGGCAGCCTCCAATTTTTTTGGGGGGGTAAGGGGCCACTGATCCACCCACACAAGAGTCTGAGTCTCCCAAATATTTTTATCTGCATGGGGTACAGGAGGGTCAGGAACCGACACTAAAAATCAGAATATCCAAGTCCATATGTATTTGTTTTTTTATGGGTTTTATAGTCCCCACCAGTCCTTGTCTCAGTCTCACAAGGCCTGTACAAGGGACAAAATTTATACGAAGCATTTGATGAGTCACCATGGAATTGGGACTGGCAAGAATGACTTCCATTTGACTCAAAATATCTCGGCCCCATAGGTTAACAGGGAGGTCAGGAACAATGAAAGGAGTGACAGTCACCTTATTACCCTCTTTATCAGTAAAGCTAAGAGCCCTAGAACTGACATGGGGATTTTTTGACTCTTAACCCTTTTAGGTCATTCAAGGATGGGGTGATGGGCCAACCTGATGGCCAGTATTTGTGAGAAATAATTGTGGCATCAGCTCCAGTATCTAGAATTCCTTGGAATTCCTTTTTTTCAATAAGTAAGGTAAGGGTGGGTCTATTGTGAGAAATGGGCTGAACCCAATATACATCAGAGGACCCAAGGGAGGCTGTCCCCCATTGTATGTTTGGGCGGTGGAAGTGCCTCCTGAATCCAAGGGAAGGAATATTAATTGTGCAAGTCTTGTTCCTGCTGGGATGGCCGCAACTCCATTAATAGCTGTTGCTAGTATTTTGATTTCTCCAGTGAAATCATTATCATTAATGCCAGGGAAGACCTGAACACCATTTAAGGTAGCAGAGGCTCTTCCAAGAATAAGGGCACTCGTATGAGATGAAGGGGGACCCATAATTCTAGTGGGTATTATCTGGTGCCCTTGCATTGAGTCTAATATTGTATCGGTGGTGGCATAGAGGTCCAATCCTGCGCTGCCTGGGGTGGCTAGTTGGAGGGAGACAATTGTGGGGAAGAATTTTTTGGTAGGTTTGGAGTTTGGAAGGGAATAAACCTTATTGCCCCTGGTTTTGTCCTGGGGGAGGTCGTGGCCAGGGGCTGGCCCCGCAGGGGGTTTCCTGAGAAGCAGGAAGAAATAGGCTGTCTGAGGCCATTTGTCTTAGATCTACACTTACTGGCCCAGTGATGACATTTACCACATCTAGAACAAAGGGTAGCTGGGGGCGGTTTAGCCCCAGTTTGAGGAGACGATATTCCTAGGCTTTGTTTGTCTTTCAGACACTTGCGTGCAAAATGGCCAGGTTGTTTACAAGTAAAGCAAGTACATGAGCCACGATTGTGAAAGGCCTTGGGAAAGGGGGCATGTAGGGCGAGACCCATGGCATGGGCTGCACCCACCCCTGCACAGAGTCTAATAAAGTCCGAAAGTTTCCCTTTTTCCTTATGTGGTCGAAGAACATCCTGACATGCCGGGTTGGCATTTTCAAAGGCAAGATGTTTTACAAAAGTTCTTTTGCTTTCGCTTGGTCCAAGCAAGCATTCTGCAGCTAGGTTAAGCCGGGGAACAAGGTTTCTATAAGGGTCGTTGGGTCCTTGTCAAATTTTTGCCAAAGAAGTGGTAGCCGAGCGAGTTTGAGGGAGGCATCTCCAAGCATGTAAGCAAGCCATCTGAATCTGCGCCAAAATTCCAGCAGGGAAACGTGCCTATTTAGTTTTAGTGTCAAATTGCGCATAGCCCACTAGCTTAACATAAGTTCAGGATTTAGAGGAGGCCTTAGTTAATTTTTTTTGAGCAGTTTCCTGACAGTGCTCCTCGAAATCTGCATTCCATAACAGGAAATCTCTGGCACTGAGGGTAGCTCGGTCTAAAAATTTCCAATCATTGGGAGTAAGCCATTGTGCGCTGTGGCTTTCTAATAAAGTCAACTTGTAGGGCACAGTGGGGCCATTGTGAGCACAAGTCTTTTTATGTTTTTCAAGAAAACGCAGGCTTAATTTTTTTGTAGACACTCTGGGTTCCTTCCTGCCTAGGGGTGAACTCCTCATCCTCTGAGTCCTGATCTCCTTGATCCATTTCCCCCACTTCCTCCTCTTGATCCTCGTCTAAGTCTTTGACCTCAGCCTGGGCAGGCTTATCTATCTGACTGCGGGTGACTGGGAAGGCAGGCGAGAACAGGCTGATGGAGTGGCTTAGCCTTTGTAGTAGACCGCCGTGGGCCAGCTTGCATTGACTCCGTGCCTAAGGCTAATGAACAGAGCTCAGAGTCTAGGGATCTTAATTCTTTTAAAAGTTTGATCTGTTCCCGTCTATGTTGGAGAGACTCTCACAAGGGAGCCAAGCTAGGCAAGGGAAGTGGGGAAAAATATCTGGGTTGCATTTTGCTCCTGAAAGGCTGGATCACAAAAGGCAGGAGGGATATAGAAGGTAGGTAGATGTGTAAGTCCTATAGGCTGTGGCAGGGTCCTGAGAGGTGGCGCATCTTCTGAATGGTAGCTTGCTGCTTCCTTCTCCAAGGTAGCCTCCGTCCCAGGGGTCAATGTGTCTCTGGGATTTAAAACTCGATAAAGGTGTTTGGTAAACAATGGAGCCTTATTCATTAGGGTGGTATTTTGAGGGGGACTAGGAAGGTTTCCAGGGTCCTGGGGAGACTGAGAAGGGTCAATGTCTATACTAACTGATGGGCATGCCGTGGGGAGACGAGAGGTGTTTTGCATAGTCTTTTCTCCAATCCTGACAAGTTGTAAGGTACCATTGTCAAAGGGTGAACTTTTAAGAATTTCATTAATTAAGTTCCATAAGAAAAGGTGGGAACTGGCACTTTTTCTGGGCCAAAGGTTTCATAATAATCTTTTAAACAGTCTCTTACTCTAAGCCATCTTTTGCCATCAATGGTCACTTCAATGTGAAACCATGGACACAATTGTCCTATGTATTAGAAGAAAAATTTTAAGTCCTTTTTCTTAACACGCACCCCTCATGTCTTGAAGGACTCCTTGAGGCCTGACAAAAACAAATCATGTGGCGAAACTGCTTGTCCCATGGTGGGTCACTCACCGTGCGTCATCCCCACTCTCCTCCTGGATCTGTCTCTTTGTGGTGTCTGCTGAGGCAATCGCGAGCTCCACTTGATGAAGTCTTCCAGGAGGACGGGGTTCCCAATCAGTCAAAGGCTCGAGCCCCAGTCAGTGGGTGCCAGTAGTCACGGCTGGAAAGACACATCAACAGGGGCAGCGAACCTAGATGCGGAGGAATGAAGGGACAAGAGACACGAGAGATGACAGCAAGACAGGAGTTCTGATCAAGCTGCAAACTTTTATTTTTCACACAGGGGCATTTATATGCTGGAGATGGGAAAGCTCTCTTATCCAAAGTTCCTGGATGTCTTCACAAGGTGAGATAAACTCAGGATGTTTCAGGAATACAGATGGCAACAGGATGTCTCAGAGACACAGTTGGCTACAGGATGTCTCCCAGACAGGATGTCTCCATGGGGGCTGTTTCTTGTAAGTGTCAGGCTATTCTTTGAAGGTGAATTCTTTCTACGCCTGACAGTCAGGGATTCAGTATTTCAAATGGAAAATTGGAAAAAGAATCCAATGTGTATTCAGAACAATGCCTTGACATTACCTTCATCCCATGTAAGACACAATTAGAGGAGAAGAGTTAGAAAATCTGAGAATACACATCTGGAATGGAAAATGCTCAGGAGTTCACAACCTTGGAGGTGGTATAGGAGTTTCCAAAAGTCAGGGACAGGGTAAAAACACCACAAACATGGAGCTCTGCCGGCCTAAATATTTCTTGAGAAACTTCATCTGAGGTTGTTTTTAGGAGCTTCAGCTTCCTTTATAGTGAGACGATCAAAGCTGGGTCAGCATCTATGTGACCTAGAGGACATTGTTTCTTATTTTCCAAAGAACATGAGGCAGCAGTGCAGAATTCTCTCTTTGTAGGGAAACTGTGGCCACTGGTGGCTAAGTGTCTCCCAGGGTGGAATGTGAAGCCATTGGTCATCCTCCAATTTTTGTGGTGTTTCTTGCAGCTGCACTGGGAGTTTGATATTTGCTTCACAAAATACAAGAAGTTCAACTGGGACACAGTGATGGAGGGAGTTCTGTCACGTGTGGTGGGTAAGGGTCTGCAGGAGAATGCACCAACAAGGCTTCTATCCCACATAGCTTGCCCTCTTGACCATAGCAATCTGATTGTAAACATTCCCTGAATCCTCTCCATATAACAAGATGCCTTTACATACAAGGATCTGGGGCTTGTACCATGTCAGTCACAAACCATTTGGAAGCAAAGGGCAGATGCAGATGACCCGACCACAGATGTTTTAACACACACCAGCACACCACTGCTCTAGGCCGACTACTCAGCAGGCTCCAAATTACTGGCATCTCTGTTCTACACCATTTTCATGAAACCCAGTCAATCAAGGCACTGTCTGGTACACTGATGGTCATCAATAGGACATCCATAGGTTCTCCAGGTCCACCTGGTCATGGGAATGTCAAAAATTTAAAGGTATTTATCTAGCCATTTTTCAAGGGTGAAGTTGGAGGCACTGTGGGTTTCAATTCATTCAGGAATGATTAAATGGAGAGGAAGCTCATTTCAATGAAAGCTCTGGAGAACTGTCACACGCAAGGCTTCCCAAAGACAGGCCAAAAGGTCCCATGAAGCCAGACCTATTGAGGTCTACAATTTGAGGTCCATATGTGTTTTGACTTGCAACTATGGCTGCCAAGTCTTTAAGAATAAAATCATGTGATATCCTTCCCAAGATTCCCAGTGCTCTGTGGAAAGCCAACCTGGGCATAGATCCCAGTTTCCAAGGGCGACTCTCATGCATGGCCTCCTAAAATCCCAACACAATACAAGGCAATACTTCTTTGAGGTAAGTTCCAGAACTCAGTCTCTAAGGAGAATCACACCAGTGTTCAAGCCCAGGTGGACCCAGTCATCTATTCCAAGCGCCACACAAATGACCGCAATTAAAATCAAGACACTCCCACATGGCCCTCATTTTCTTCCATATAGACACTCATCATAACCTCTGGCTGGAGGTTTCCATGAGGGGCACAGCCTAAGACAGTGTCCAAAATAAGCTCCCTTGCATCCATTTGCCTAAAGTCAGTGTGGCCGGGACATCCTTCCTGTGAACCAGGAGTGTTCAAAGAGGCCTGCCGTTAATATTGCTCTTATTCTCAATTTTGAGGCCTACTGACTGTGGTGTTTAGATTCTTTATGTTAATTGGAGTCATGGGAAAACCCAAGAACCTATGGTCTAGTGTCTACAGGGCTTTGAAGAACTCATTTGACCCAAAGGATCCATATTCTCAATGATGGAAGTCAGAAACCTTACAGAGGAAGGCGAGAAACTTCATCCAAAATGACTGCTCTTTTGGCTTTTTGATTTGCATGCACACATGGGATTTTTCTCTAGATCCATCAGGTGCTGAGAATCTAAGCCACAGCCTCACACAGGGCCAAGAGGCTGATTCAGACACATCCCATTCCAAAGCAATTAAGAAAGAGCCACAGGTAATGTTTATACATTTCCATTTGAAAACTGTTTTCTTTAGGCTTCAAAAAGGCATAGCCTGAGGCAAAGACCTTCCTGACATTCAGGGCAACAGAAGGATATGTAAGCAAAAGGCCCAAAGCGGGGTTTTTCCATTGAGACTTTCCTGGTCACACTGATATCTGAGTTTTCTGAGATGCTCATCATTTCCTTCAGCTCTCTAGTACATGGCCGTATCACAGAGCGTGGAGGTGGTTCATATCTTCGACACAATACCATGAGCGTATTCTGGAGGTTGCCCATAATTCAGGTAGAGAACAGGAACTTAAGAAGATATTAGGTGTTGCCCATCCATTAGGCAAGTCGCAGACCATTCATAAATTGGGCAGAATGAATGCTGGGAAGATTTCTACTAGAAAGGACACATGTATTTATGCATTCTCTTTTCTATTGTCTACAACCATGGACACAGTGGGATACACAGATATAGAAAGACTAGCCTTGTCAAACGACTTACTAGAATCAGTTCACACCAAACCAAACAAACCGACTTTCTTACCTATTCTCAGAACATGAGACAAAACCACAAACCAATACCCACACCCACACTCACACAGACCCCCAAGTACCTCTGTGACAATACGGAGTGTCGTTTGATGGTGGGCCATAAGAAATTCCCTCATAATGGGCTGTCCTGTCTCAGATCTAGTCTCTGTGGCCAACTCTGTGAATCTGTAAGGAGCCAGTGGTGAGCCACTATCTGCTTTCTCAGGAAAGGCCCCTCTTCAGACCTTCCTGGCATTTGGCCATCCTCACATAAGTAGGTACCAAGAAAGACTGACTCTGTCTTTGGTAAATCCGAAAAATTTTGACCACTGGGACTGTGACTGGGACTGGCTCTGGATGCCTGGCTTTCTGGATCCCAAGTTCAGAGAATTCCATCACCAAGGAAGTGAGGTGAGGTCACTTCCTTCAGGAACTGAATGAGGTCCATACCTTGGAAACCACTTTGTCCTAACAGTTGCTTCCAAGGGTCCCATGAGATGGAGGCTGCACCTACTTACTCTGACATTTTCACAAGTTAGAATGGTATAAAACCATAGGCACCCAGGAACAGCTCTCCACACAGGCCTGGTTTGCTGCATCTTCTTTACATTAAGAAGAGAGAGGCTGATTCTGACACAACCCTTCATCCTGACCAGGTTGTTTGCAATGAAAGATGACTTTTGCTCTCTGAGGTCCTTAATAGCTTCCTACATCTTCTCCAGGTATCATCTTTAATGACCTTTGAGGTTCTCAGCAGGTGAAAGATCCCTTAATTTCTGTCTTGTAAGACCAACTCTGTCCCTGCTCTTCTGTAAAGTTAGATTGAGGGAAGAGTGTATGGTTAGGGTTAATAACATGTTCAATCTGTGTTAGGAACTATTCTGCTGGATGAATAATGTTATTGGGAACCTACGATATTTCTAAGAATATGTAGGTGAAATATATGTATGAAAACAGAAATCTAAGATTTGAAACCCTGAAGGGCATTGGGCCCTTAATTGGTATACTTAGTGTTGACTTACTTTCTGCACAGATGTCTCAGATAAATAAATATACAATGGCATAGGACCTTGTACATTGGATGATTGAATGTGGAAGAGAACATCCAGTCAAAAAGGGATAGTAGGTAAGATTAGGAAGATAGTTGGTAGGTTTTGGAAGGAGAGTGAGTATAGGATTTGGAAAAAAAACTTCTTTAGCAATAGGGTTTCTGTTAGAGGGTGAAGGTAAATGTCAGCACATATGAAGATTCAGTCACAATGATGAACTTTGGAAAATATGTAGGAAATCAGATAATAATAGAGACATTACAAAATCAGGGAAAGTACAAAGTGAGTGATAGGATTAGACATTTTGAACAGGGTTGAGTTTGAATATATAATCTTAGGAAGAAACAAATATGTAGTCACCAATAGGATTGACATTTGAGAGCATTAGGCAATGTGGACATGGATGTTTTTAGTAATCCCTGTTCACTTTCCTTTTAGGCTTTGGTACAATCATAAGTGTAACCATTGCATTTTGTGTCCAGAATATTACTGTGATAAAATGTATATGTAGATCGCGTGACATTAGTATTTCTTCCAGCATTTCTGGGAGCAATGTTTTGAAGTCCTATAAATTAGTATTGGTGGTACAAAGAGGAGTACACTGTGTCTATGAATATAGAGATAGTGCATGAATAGACCACATTGTGAATCAATAATATAACTGGTCCCACTTTAAATAATAGATTGAATTCATATCTGAAAATATTTAAGAAATCTTATATCGATATACTATCATTCATTCCAACCAGCAATACATCTAATGGTAATATTAGGGTTATGGTTTATCACGAAGTGTCTTTGAGTTTTGCTTCAAAAGTGATCATGGAAATCAAAAATAATGTGTTTGGAAAGAAGTCTCATGAAAAGACCCATCAAAAACATGGAGGAATACATGTGTTCTGTAGAATAAAGTGATTGAAAGTGAACAAAATGCCTATAAATTTGCAAACTTTTGGATGAAATATATTTGCTATGATGAGCATAAACTGAAGAAATAGTAATGTACCAGTGTTGAATAAAATAAATGTCAAAATGCACAACATGTTCCATAGGAATCTACTTGTATTGATGTTAAACTGGTTCAGTTACTGTGGAAACATTAGGATTTGTATGCACCTTTCACTGAAGATAGTTTTCAGTACTAGGAAACAAATATGTATTTCAGGTGAATGAATAATTTTGAGAATACTCTTGTGAAAATTTGATTATAAATACACATACTTGAATATGAATGAGTTTAGGGAGTGTATAACAAGACATATATTTCATATTTTGAAAAATCTGGAGAGTGTGTATATATATATATATATATATACATACACAAACACACAGACATTAAAAATAGCATAATATATTCCAATTGAAATTCACCATGAAATATATGTCATCTACAGATCCAAATGTATTTATTTTATTGAATATGGATTTATGTATAATGTTCTTAAACAAGGAAGCTCACTCATAGATTGAATTTTCAGTTCCAACAGCTTTTAGGAGGAGTGATCTCTTACAATTTGTATCTGCCAAGTCAGTCACCTCACAAGAATGTACGTGTGGTATCAGGTAAGATTCTATAATTGCATGTAAAAATACATGTGCTGAATAGGATACAGAGAAAGGGATGCCTTGACATTACAATCATGGAGACTAAGGCACAATTAGAGGAGAAGAGTTAGAAAATCTGTGAATAAATATCTGGAATGGAATATGCTCAGGAGTTCACAACCTTGAAGACGGAAGAGGAGATTTCAAAAGTAAGGGACAGGGAAAACAGTCCACAAACATGGAGCTCTGGTTCCCTAAATCCTTCTTGAGAAACTCACTCTGAGTTTGGGCACTTGAAATATATGTTGTTGTCGGGAGATTTAGCTTCCATTGTAGTGAGACAATCAAAGCTGTGTCTGCATCTATGTTACCTCGAGGACATGGTTTCTTATTTTCCACTGAATATGTGGCAGCAGTGCTGAATTTTCTTTAGTAGGTAAACTGTGGCAACTGGGGGATAAGTGTATCCACATGTAGACTGTGAGGCCATTTGGTCATTCTCCACTTTTCGTCGTGTTTCTTGCTGCTGCACTGGGATTTTGGTATTTGCTTCATGATATACAAAGAATTCAACTGTTACCCGGTGCGTGAGTGAGTTCTGTCACTTTTGGTAGGTCAGGGTCTGCAGGAGAATGCACCAACCAGGCTTATATCCCACATGACTTGCCCCCTTGACCATAGCAATCTGATTCTAAACATTGCCCTGAATCCTGTCCATATAACAAGATGCCTTTACATACAAGGGTCTGCTGGCTGCACCATGTCAGTCACAAGTCATTTGGAAGCCAATGGAAGATCCACATGGCCCCACCACAGTTGTTTTATTGCACACCTGCCCAGCACTGCTGTAGGCCCACCTCTCAGCAGGCTCCAACTTCCTGGTATCTCTGTTCTGAACCATTTTTATGAAAACCAGTCAATCAAAGCACTGTCTTGTAATCTCATGATCAGCCACAGGATATCCAAAGATTCTCCAGTGCCACCTGGTCATGGGAAGTTTAAAAATTTCTTGGTATTTATCTACCCATTTTTCAAGGTTGAAGTTGGAGGCACTGTGTGTTTCATTTTATTCTGGAACTATTAAATGGTTAGGAAGCTCATTTCAATGAAATCTCTGCAGAAGTCTCACAGGCAAGGCTTCCCAAACAGTGGCCAAATGATCACATGAATCCAGGCCCATTGGGATCTACATTGTGACATCCATGTGTGTTTTGACTCTCATATATGGCTGCCAATCTTTCAGAATAAAATCATGTGGTAACCTGGCTGAGATTCCCAGTGCTCGGTGAACAGCCACCCTGGGCCTAGATCTCATTTTACAAGGGTGACTCTCATGTGAATCCTCCTAAAATCCCAACACAATTCATGGCAATACGTCTCTGAGGTGAGGTCCACAACTCAGTCTCTAAGGGGAATCACAACAGAGTTAAAGCCAAGGTGGACCCAGTCATCTATTCCAACGGCCACACATGACCACAATTAAAACCAAAACACTCCCACATGGCCCTCATCTTCTTCCATATGGACACTGATCATTACCTCTGGCTTGAGGTTTCCATGAGGGGCACAGCCCAAGACAGTGTCCAAAATAACCTCCATTGCCCCTCATTTGCCTAAAGTCAGGGTGTCCTGGACACTCGTCCGGGGAACCAGGAGTGATCAAATAGGCCTGCTATTAATATTGCTTTGCTCCTCCAATTTGAGGCCTACTGACTGTCAGGTATAGATTCTTTATGTGATTTGGATTCTGGAGAAAACCCAAGCACCTATGGGATAGCCTCTAAAGGGCTTTGAAGAACTCATTTGATCCAAAGGTTCCTATTCTCACTTGATGGAGGTCAGGAACCTTACAGGGGAAGGCGAGAGACTTCTTCCATAATGACTGCTCTTTTGGCCAATTTAGTTTTGGATGCAAACATGGGATTTTCTTTACATCCATCATGTGCTGAGAATCTAAGCCAAAGCCTAACACAGGACCTAGAGCCTGATTCAGACATATCCCTTTCCAATGCAATTAAGCAAAGAGTCACAGGTGATGCCCATTGATTTCCATTTGAAAACTGTTTTCTTTAGGCTTCCCAAAGGGGTGGCCAGAGGCAAAGACCTTCCTGACATTGAGGGCAACAGAACAATAGGTAACCAAAGCAGTATTTCTCCACTGAGACTTTCCTGATTACACTGATATCTGAGTTTTCTGAGTTGCTCGCCATTCCCTTCAGCTATCCAGTACATGGCCATGTCACAGAGCTTGGTGGTGGTATACATCTTGGACACAAAACCATGAGCCTATTCTGGAAAGTGGCCAGAATTCAGAAAGAAAACAGGAACTTAGGAAGATATCAGGGGTTGCCCATCAATAATGCAAGCCACAGTCCATTCATAAATGGGAATTATGAATCCGGGGAAGCTTTCTACTAGACAGGACACATCCATTGAAGCATTCTCTTCTAATGTCTACAACCCCTGACACAGTGGGATACACAGACCTAGAAACACTCGCCTTTTCAAACGACTTACTAGAATCAATTAACTCCAAACAAAACAAACTGCCTTTCTTACCTATTCTCAGAACATGAGACAAAACCACAAACACACACCCACACCCACAAATGCACCTCCTTCCCCCAAGTAGGTCTGTGACTATCCGCAGTGTCCTCTGACTGGTGGGCCATACTATGTTTCCATGAAATGGCCTGTTCTGTCTCAGATCTGTTATCCTTATCCAACTCTGTGAAGTTGACAGGAGCCAGCGGTGAGCCACAACCTGGTTTCTCAGGAAAGGGCCCTCTTCAGAGCTTTACTGGCATTTGGCCATCCTCACATCAGTAGGTACCAAGAAAGACTGACTCTGTCCTTGGTAAATCCAAACAAGTGAGATCACTGGGACTGGGACTGGGACTGGCTGTGGGTGCCTGGCTTCCTGGACCACATGTTCAGAGATTTCGAACACCAAGGAAGTGAGGTGAGGTCACTTCCTTCAGGAACTGAATGAGGTCACTGCCTTGGCAAACACATTGTCCTAATTTTTGCTTCCAAGGCCCCATGAGATGGAGGCTGCCCCTACTTCCTGTGACACTTTCACAAGTTAGAATGGTATATCATCCATAGGCACTCCAGAGCAGCTCTCCACACTGGCCTGTTTTGGTCCATCTTCTCTACATTAAGAAGAGAGAGGCAGATTCAGACACAACCCTTCATCCTGACCAGGTTGTTGGCCATGGAAGCTGACTCTTACTCTCTCAGGTCCTTCATAGCTGCCTACATCTTCTACAGGGATCATTTCTGCATGGACGTTTGAGGTTCTCAGCGGGTGGAAGATCCCCTAAATTCCTGTATTGTAAGACCAACTCTTTCCCTGCTCTTCTGTAAAGTTAGATTGAGGGAACAGTGTATGGTTAGGGTTAATAAGATGTTCGATTTGGGTTAGGAATTGTTCTGCTGTATGAATAATTTTATTGGGAACCTGCGATATTTATGAGACTATAGAAGTGAAATATAAGTATGAAAACAGAAATGTTCTAAGGTTGTATGGTAATTCTAGGCTTAAAATAAAAACATGTTGGAGATTTATGTGTATCATTTGTGTTGTATAATTGGACTTGTTATCAAAAAGATATGTACAGTTACATGTTACTTTTTACACTTAGATAAAATTTAAAAGTATTTTTAAGTTAATGAGAGCCTAATCTCTGTGAAGGTTTTATTGTAAAACACAAAGGTAAAATGCCCATTCATTTCCATGTGAAAACTGTTTTCTTCAGGCTTCAGGAAGGAGTAGCCTGAGGAAAAGATGTTCCTGATATTCAGGGCAACATAACAATAGGTAATCAAAAGGCCCAAAGCAGGGTTTCTCCACTGAGACTTTACTGGTCACACTGATATCAGAGTTTTCTGAGATGCATTCCCTTCAGCTATCCAGTACATGGCCATGTCACAGAGCTTGGAAATGGTACATATCTTGTACACAAAACCATGAGCCTATTTTGGAGAGTGGCCAGAATTCAGGAAGGATACAGGAACGTAAGAAAATAATAGGTGTTGCCCAATGATAAGCAAGCCACAGTCCATTTATAAAATGGGCAGGATGAATGCTTGGAAGTTTTCTCTTTGACAGGACACACCCATTGAGGCATTCTCTTTTCTAATGTCTACAACCATGGACACAGTGGGATACACCGACATAGAAACACTCGCCTTGTCAAAGGACTAACTAGAAACAGTTCACTCCAAACCAAACAAACCCCCTTTCCTAACTATTCTCAGAACATGAGAAAAAACCACAAACCCACTCAAACACCCACGAAGTCACCTCCTTCCCCCAAGTAGGTCTGAAACTATCCAGAGTGTCCTCTGACTGGAGGGCAATACTATGTTCCCCAGAAATGGCCTGTCCTGTCTCAGATCTGGTCTCCTGGGTCAACTCTGTGAAGTTGTCAGGAGACAGCAGTGAGCCTCTAACTTCTTTCTCTGGAAGGGCCCCTCTTCAGAACTTTCCTGGCATTTGGCCATCCTCACATCACTAGGTACCACAAAAGACTGACTCTGTCCTTGGTAAATCCAAACAAGTGAGACCACTGTGACTGGAGCTTGGACTGGGTCTGGATGCCTGGCTTCCTGGAACCCAAATTCGGAGAGTTCCATCAACAAGGATGTGAGGTGAGGTCACTTCCTTCAGGAACTGAATGTGGTCACTGCATTTGCCATCACTTTGTGCTAACATTTGCTTCCTAGGGTCTCATAATATGGAGGATGCGCCTACTTCCTGTGACACTTTCACAAGTTCGAATGGTATAGAAACAATAGGCACCTGGGAACAGCTCTCCACACAGGCCTAGTTTGGTCAATCTTCCCTACATTAAGAAGAGAGAGGATGATTCAGACACATGCTTTTAACCTGACCGGGTTGTTTGCCATGGAAGATGACGTTTGCTCTCTCAGGCCTTTCATAGCTGCCTGCATCTTCTCCAGGGATCATATCTGCATGGACCTTTGAGGTTGTCAACAGGTGGAAGGTTCCCTACACCCCTGTATTGTAAGACCAACTCTGTCCCTGCTCTTCTGTAAAGTTGGATTGAGGGAAAAGTGTATAGTTAGGATTAATAACATGTTCGATTTGTGGTAGGAATCATTCTGTTGGATGAATAATGGTATTGGGAACCTGCAATATTTATAAGAATATACAGGTGAAATGTAATTATGAAAACTGAAATCTAGGTAAGATTTGAATACCAGAAAGGCATTGGGCCCATGATTGGGATACTTATCTTTGAATTATGTTCTGCACAGATGTCTCAGATAAATCAATATACAATGGCATAGGACCTTGTACCTTGGATGATTGATTGTTGAAGAGTTCATCCAGTCAAAAAGGGATAGTCAGTAGGATTAGGTAGATAGTCGGTAGGTTTAGAAAAAAGAGTGAGTATAGTATTTGGACAAAAAGTTCTTTAGCAATAGGGTTTCGGATAAAGAGTGAATGTAAATGTCAGCACATGTGAAGAATCAGTCACTATGATGAACTGGGGAAAATATGTAGGAAAAGAGATATCAATAGAGACATTAGGAAATCAGACAAAATATAAAGTGAGTGATAGGATTAGACATTTTCAACATGGTTGAGGTTGAATATATAATCTTGGGAAGAAACAAATATGTACTCACCAATAGGATTGACATTTGAGAGAATTAGGCATCCAAGACATGGATGTTTTTAGTAATCCATGTTCACTTTCCATTTAGGCTTCGGGACAATCCTAAGTGTGACCTTTGCATTTTGTGTCCAGAATATTACTGTGATAAAATGTATATGTAGATCAGTTGACATGAGTCTTTCTTCCACCATTTCTGTGAGCAAAATTTTGAAGATATACAAATTATTATCGAGGGTACACAGAGGTGTACACTGTGTCTATCAATATAGAGACAATGCATGAATAGACCATACTGTGAATAAATAATATAACTGGTTCCAAATTAAACAATGGATTGAATTGATATTTGAAAGTATACAAGAAATCTTATATTGATATACAATCATTCATTCCCACCAGTTTTACATCTAATGGTAATATTAGGTTTACGGTTTATCATGACGGGTGTGTGAGTTTTGCTTCAAAAATGATAATGGAAATCAAAAATAATGTCTTTGGAAAAAAGTCTCATGAAAGGAGCAGTCAAGAAACGTGGAGGAATACATGTGTTCTGAAGCAGGAAGTGATTGAAAGTAAAACAAATGCGTATAAATTTGCTAAATTGTGAATGAAATATACATACTATGATGTGCATAAACTGGACAAATAGTAATGTACCAGTGTTGAATAAAAATGAACGTCAAAATACAATTATATCCCATAGGAATCTTCTTGCATTTATGTTAAACTGGGTCAGTTACTGTAGAAATATTAGAATTTTTTTGGTGTTATAATAAAATTTATTTTAGCACTAGCATGCCACAGAATGTCGAGGAAAGAGCAATGGATTTTTAGTTATCGCACTAGTAATCTATCATTAAATGACTATTTTGGGGAGTCTAGAAATTACATAAGGCTATGTAACATTTTTTTTTATTTAGCATTCATAAAAACTTAGAATTTTGGTAATATTTCTACTTTTTAATTTTTTTTTATTTTTTCAGTTGTTGATCGACCTCATTTTATTTATTTATATGTGGTGCTGAGAATATAACCCAGTGCCTCACACATGCTAGCTAAGCATGTTACCACTGAGCCAGACACCCAGACCCTCCACATTTATCTTATAATCAAACACTCCTCTCCCTCTTCTTTACTCACTTTCTTCCTCATTTTCCCCCTTCTCTCTCTTCCTTTTTCATTTTCCCTCCATAGGAGTTTTTCTCTCATGTCATTACAAACAGTAATATGCTATGAAATTTACATTTAAGAATTTTTTTATAGTCATTCTTTTTTCTTGAGAAAATTTAATAATTATAATAACCTATAGATATATTACAATACATTTATTATACATATGTATCTATATTCATGCATATGTATTACATATGATATATATACATATATATTTAAAAGTACTTAGTACTTTGATTAGCCCGTTAGAAATAATATAGACCAAGTCTTTCTTAATTTTCAAGTCTTCTAGAATTAACAGCTTACAGTGAAAATCAAACAAACATATTTAAGTAAACAGGTATCATTCTTATTTATCAATACTTATCATTTAAGTTTTTATATTACGTTAAGCTGTGATATGGCATATTAACTCTTATGAATTAGTGAAATTTTATTTGAACAACCTTTTATTTAAGGACCATATGCACTGACATTTTAAATGGTTTTCTTGTGATTTTAATTTCTATCAATTGCATATTTATTGCCAAATACTTATTTTATTAATTTTCATATTCATGATTGATATAAAGTCAATTGTTTAATTCTTCTTGTAAGTAGTTACTTATTACAGTAATAATTCTACATCTTTATAAGAAAAATGGTACAAAGATATTTTCATGCAAAATTAAGAATAATTGCATGCTCTAAATGTTTCATTGTTGATACATATAATAAAGAGCTTTTGATGAGTCTCTTTCCCAGTAAAACATAAAATGCAAAGATATAGTTGGGTATGTATGTCCAAATAAAGATAAGGAAAAATACACATTATCAGCTACAAACTATCAAATAAAAGATGAAAAGAACAATCCAACACATTGTACGAACTTGTCAGATGAGGTAGCCTAAGACTAGACCTGGTCCATGACAAAATATTCACGAAAAAAAATGAAATATGAAAAATATAGGAAATGATATGAATTTTTCATGAAGGTAGGTGGATTATCCTTTAATCTGAATATATGTTCAATTTCAAAAGCCAGTTTTCTGGTAAAATAAATTTGTGATATTTACAACTACACAAAACAAACTTTCTGCTTATCAAAATGAAAGCATCTCAACTCCTTTTTAGCTGATTTCTTCCCACTCAATTTTAAACCTTTGTTTATTTATTTTTATTGGTTTTTCAAAACATTACAAAGCTCATGATATATCATCTTTCATACATTTGACTGAAATGGGTTATGAACTCCCAATTTTCCCCAAATACGAATTGCAGAATCACATCAGTTACACATTCACATTTTTACATAATGTCACATTAGTGACTGTTGTCCTCTGCTACCTTTATTATCCCCTACTATCCCCCCTCCCCTTTCATCCTATCTTCCCTCTCTTCCTCATCTGCTTTTTCACTTCTCTCTCTTGTTCCCGCCTTTCCCCTCACAACGTCTTATATGTAATTTTGTGTAACAATGAGGGTCTCCTACCATTTCCATATGCTTTCCCTTCTCTCTCCCACTTGTCTTTGTTTAATATTAATCTTTTCCTCATGCTCTTCCTCCCTGTTCTATTCTTAGTTACCCTATTTTTATCAAAGCAGACATTTGGCATTTGTTTTTTTAAGGATTGGCTAGCTTCTCTTAGCATAATCTGCTCTAATGCCATCCATTTCCCTGCAAATTCTATGATTTTGTCATTTTTTAGTGCTGCATCCATAGTGTATAGATGCCACATTTTTTTTATCCATTCATCTATTGAATTGCATCTAGGTTGGTTACACAGTCTAGGTATTGTGAATTGTGCCACTATGATCATTGATGTGGCAGTATCCCTTTAGTACACTCTTTTAAGATCCTCAGGGAATAGTCCGAGAAGGGCGATAGCTGGTTCAAATGGTGGATCCATTCCTAGCTTTCCCAGGAATTCCCATACTGCTTTCCATGTTGGCCTCACCAATTTGCAGTCCCACCAGCGGTGTACAAGTGTCCCCTTTTCCCCACATCCTCGTAAACACTTGTTGTTGTTTGACTTCATAATGGCTGCCAATCATACTGGAGTGAGATGGTATCTTAGGGTGGGTTTGATTTGCATTTCTCTGACTGCTAGATATGGTGAGCATTTTTTCATGTACTTGTTGATTGATTGTATGTCCTCCTCGGTGAAGTGTCTTTTCAGGTTTTTGGCCCATTTGTTGATTAGGTTATTTGTTATCTTATTGATAATTTTTTTGAATTCTTTGTATATTCTGGATATTAGGGCTCTATCTGAAGTGTGAGGGGTAAAAATTTGTTCCCAGGATGTAGGCTATCTATTTACTTCCCTTTTTGTTTCTCTTGCAGAGAAAAAAAACTTTTTAGTATAAGTAAGTCTCATTTTTTTATTCTTGTTAAGAACTCTTGGGCTATGAGCGTCCTATTAAGAAATTTGGAGCCCGACCCCACAGTATGTAGATCGTAGCCAACTTTTTCTTCTATGAAACGCAGTGTCTCTGATTTTATATCTAGATCCTTGATCCATTTTGAGTTAAATTTTGTGCATGGCAAGAGAACGGGATTCAGTTTCATTTTGTTGCATATAGATTTCCAATTTTCCCAGCACCATTTGTTGAAGATGCTATCCTTCCTCCACTGCATGCTTTTAGCCCCTTTATCAAATATAATAAAGTTGTAATTTTGTGGATTGGTTTCTGTGTCCTCTCTTCTGTACCACTGGTCCACCTGCATTTTTCGGTACCAATTCCATGCTGTTTTTGTTACTATTGCTTTGTAGTACAGTTTGAACTCTGGTATCGCTATACCTCCAGATTCACACTTCCTGCTTAGAGTTGCTTTTGCTATTCTGGGTCTTTTATTTTTCGATATGAATTTCATGATTGATTTATCTATTTCTACAAGAAATGCCGTTGGAATTTTGATTGGCATTGCATTAAACCTGTAGAGAACTTTGCGTAATATTGCCATTTTTATGATGTTAGTTGTGCCTATTCATGAACAGGGCACATGTTTCCATCTTCTGACATCTTCTTCTATTTCTCTCTTTAGATTTCTGTAGTTTTCATTATATAAATCTTTCACCTCTTTTGTTAGGTTGATTCCCAAGTATCTTATTTTATTTGAGGATGTTGTGAATAGAGTGGTTTTCCTCATTTCCATTTCAGAAGTTTTTTTTTCTGTTATACAGGAATGCATTTGATTTATGCGTGTTAATTATATATCCTGCCACTTTTCTGAATTCATTTATTAACTTTAGCCATTTCTTTGTAGACATTTTTGTGTCTGTTAAATATATTATCATGTCATCTGCAAATAGTGATACTTTTAATTCTTCTTTTCCTATTTTTATGCCTTTAATTTCTTTTGTCTGTTTAATTGCTCTGGCTAGTATTTCAAGAACTAAATTGAATAGAAGTGGTGATAGAGGGCATCCCTGTCTTGTTCCAGATTTTAGAAGGAATGCCTTCAGTTTTTTCTCCATTTAGGATGATGCTAGCCTGAGGTTTAGCATATATAGCTTTTACAATGTTGAGGTAAGTTCCTGTTATCCCTAGTTTTTATAGAGTTTTGAACATAAATGGATGCAGAACTTTGTCAAATGCTTTTCTGCATCTATCGAGATGATCATATAGTTCTTGTCTTTAAGTCTATTGATGTGGTGAATGGCATTTATTGATTTTCGTATATTGAACCATCCTTGCATCACAGGGATGAATCCTCCTTGATGATGGTGCACAATTATTTTGATATGCTTTTGTACTCGATTTGTCAGAATTTTATTGAGAATTTTTGCATCCAAGTTCATTAGAGAAATTGGTCTGTAGTATTCTTTCTTTGAAGTGTCTTTGTCTGGTTTCGGGATGAGGGTGATGTTGGCCTCATAGAATGAATTTGGAAGAGCTCCTTCTTTTTCTATTTCTTGAAAAAGCTTGAAAAATATTGATTTTAATTCTTCTTTGAAGGTTTTGTAGAAATCCGCTGTATTCCCATCCGGTCCAGGGCTTTATTTGGGTTGGCAGTCTTTTGATTGCTTCTTCTATGTCTTCCTTTGTTATTGGCCTGTTTAAATTGTTTGTGTCTTCCTGACTCAATCTGGGCAGATCGTATGACTTAAGAAATTTATCAATATCTTCACAATATTCTATTTTATTGTAATATAGTGTTTCAAAATACTTTCTAATTATCTTCTATATTTCTGTAGTGTCTGTTGTGATATTGCCTTTTTTATCCCACATGTTAGTAATTTGAATTCTCTTTCTTCTTCTCTTCCTTAGCGTGGCTAAGGGCCTGTTGATCTTATTTATTTTTTCAAAGAACCAACTTTTAGTTTTATCAATTTTTTCAACTTTTTTTTTTGTTTCAATTTCGTTGATTTCTGCTCTAAATTTAATTATTTCTTGTCTTCTACTACATTTGCTGTTGTTTTGCTCTTCCTTTTCCAGGTTTTTGTGGTGTAGTTTAAGTTCATTTATTTGTTGTTTTTTTTTCTTTTTTTGAGGAAAGAACTCCAAGAAATGAATTTCCCTCTTAAAACTGCTTTCATTGTGTCCCATAGATTCCGGTATGTTGTGTCTGTATTGTCATTTCTCTAAGAATTTTTTATCTCCTTCTTTATGTCTTCTGTAACCCATTGGTCATTCAGTAGCATGTTGTTCATTTTCCATGTGATGTAGGATTTTTCCTTCCTTCTTTTCTCATTGATATCCAGTTTCATTCCATTATGATCAAATATGGTGCACGGTATAATCTCCATGCCTTTATATTTACTAAGAATTGCCCTATGGCATAATATATGGTGTATCTTTGAGTAGGATCCATGTGCTGCTGAGAAGAACATGTATCCACTTGATGATGGTTGATATATTCTATATATGTCGGTTAAGTCTAGGTTATTGATTGTGCTGTTGAGTTCTATAGTTTCTTTATTCCGTTTTTGTCTAGAGGATCTCTCTAATGCCGAGAGTGGTGTGTTGAAGTCACCCATAATTATTGTGTTGTAGTCTATTTGACTCTTGAACTTGAGGAGAGTTTGTTTTATGAACGTTGCACCTCCATTGCTTGGTGCATACAAATTGATAATTGTTTTTTTCTTGTTGGTGGATGATTCCTTTTAACAGAATATAGTGTCATTCTTTATCCCTTTTGATTAACTTAGGTTTGAAGTTGATATTATTCCATATGAGTATGGCAAATCCTTCTTGCTTCCAAGGGCCATGTGAGTGTTATGATTTTTCCCAACCTTTTACCTTCAGCCTGTGTATGTCTTTTCCTATCATATGAGTCTCCTGAAGGCAGAATATTGTTGGATTTGTTTTTTTGATCCAGGTTACTAGCACATGTCTCTTGATTAGTGAATTTAGGCCATTAACATTTAAGGTTACAATTGAAATATGATTTGTACTTCCAGTCATGTTTATTTATTTATTATATTTTAGTTTGGATAGTTTTTACTTTTTTGGTTACTTTCCTCCCGCTTTACTGAGATACTTCCCACTGTTAGTTTTGGGCACTATTTTTTAACTCTTCTTCTTGTAGTATTTTGCACAAAATGCTTTGCAGTGCTCGTTTTCTGGCTGAGAATTGTTTTAGCTTTTGTTTATCGTGAAAGACTTTAATTTCATTGTCAAATCTGAAGCTTAACTTTTCTTTATATGGTATTCTTGGTTGGAATTCTTTTTTTTTTCAGCATTTGAATTACACTGTTCCAGGATCTTCTCACTTTCAAAGAATGTGATGAAAAATCAGTTGTTAACCTAATTGGTTTACCCCTGAATGTAATCTGCCTCCTTTCTCTTATAGCTTTTAATATTCTCTCCTTGTTCTGTATGTTGGCTATCTTCATAATTATATCTCTTGGAGTTGGTCTATTTTGGTTTTGAATGTTTGGGGTCCTGTAGGCTTCCAGGAATTGGCAATCCAATCCATCATTCATCTCTGGGAAGTTTTATAGAATTATTTCATTTAATATGTTGTCCATTCCTTTGGTTTGAATCTCTATGCCTTCTTCTATCCTGATGACTCTTAAATTTGTTTTTTGTTTTTTTATGACATCCCATATCTTTTGAATAAATTCCTGGTGGGATTTAAGCATCTTTTCTGTGTTTACTCAATTCTTTTCAAGTTGATAAACTTTGTCTTCATTATCTGATGTTCTGACTTCTACTTGATCTAGTCTATTTGTAATATTCTCGTTTGAGTTTTTAATTTGGTTTATATTTTCCTGCATTTCTAGGATTACTGTTTAATATTTTTTTTAAGATCTCTATCTCCTGGTAATGCTCATTCTTTGCCATTTGAATTTGTTTGTTTAATTCATTTTCAAAATATACTTTTATTGCTTGGACTTGCTGCCTCATGTCTTCTCTAATATTCCTTTCCATCTGAGTTCGGTATGCCTTGAGTTCTTTCCCTATCCCTGTTTCTGATGCTTCAAGGTCCTCCTGTAGATTTAAGTTGTCCTGCATTGTTTGTACTCCTTTTTTGCCCTTGTTTTTTCATGATGTTCACGTAACTTTCCAGCTCTATTTGATTGCTGTGTTTCTGCTTTATTCTTTAGATTTGTTTTGGTGTTATATATCTCTGTTGTCTCTCCTTTGTGTTGGTAAACTATGCCTGCTAAAGTGGATTCCGCTTGGAAGTAATTCCGAAGGCCGAGCTCCAGTGATGTCACCTCTCTGCTTTGGCTGGCCCCAGGCTCCTTGCCGAGGTGTCCGAATTGGGGGGTGGGACTTGACTGTCTCTGGTTTGTTTCAGCTCTGGGTCACTGGCAGGCGGGCGGTCTCCAGCCGCCCAATTGCGCGGTTGGTCGCCAGCGGGCAGGCGGTCTCCAGCCGCCCAGTCACGCGGGCAGCACGTGGGCTGTCGCCGTTGGGTTGGCAATCTCTAGCCACGCAGTCTCACGCTCGGTTGCCGGCGGGCGGGCATTCCTCAGCCCCCCAGTCACTCAGGCAGTGGGTGGAATGTCACGTGCAGGCCTGCGGTCTCCAGCCGCCCAGTCACAAGGGCCTGCCTTCTAGTCCTTTGGTTTCTCCTGCTTGTCCTGGTTTCTTTTTCTAGACCAGATTTCCCCTGAGTGATGCCTCTCGGCAGTTCAAACTGTACTCTGTGCCTGCCGTTTGTTGGGTGTGGAGGGTGTCTTTTGGGAACCCAGACACTCTATTGTTTTGATTTTTTCCGCTAGCCCCTCCCCCAGCACTGGCTATACACTTTTCGTTATGGCCACTGATGGTAGGGGGAGTCGAAAGTCAGGTGTCTCTAGTTTTTCTTGCGTCTTTATGCAGGCTTGCTCTGATTAACCCTCCCCCGGAAAGCCTAGGAGACATTTTATGCGAATTCCCCGCTGTATGAGAGATGAGCTGAGTAACACACATCTGTTTTATTGTTGCAGTCTATTGGAGAGGGACGGTGGTTACTTGAGATCTCAAAGATGGTGGCCGCTTGTTTCCTTGGTGGAGTTTCTTTTGTGGGGGATAGAACTATACCACTTTCTTCCCTGTCTGAATTCCCAAACTCAGCCCGGGTATCAGTGGGAGCTCAGCCGGCAGGATTCCACAGAATCCGCAGCAACATTTCTCCCTGCTTCAGGTCACTTCTCGGTGGTGCCCCGCCATCTGAAACAGCAGGCCTGGCTGCATGATTCAATCAGCCCGGATCTCTGATTGCACAGTTGGCTATTGGGAACCCCGGCACTCTATTGTTTTGATTTTTTTTTTCCGCTTGCCCCTCTCTCAGCACTGGCTAGACAGGTTTTTTTCACCACTGATGGGAGGGGGAGTTGAAAGTCAGGTGCCTCTAGTTTTCCCCTATCTTTATGCAGGCTCCCTCTGATAATCTCTCCCCCAGAAAGCCTAGGAGAGATTTGATGCAAATTCCCCGAAGTATGGGAGATGAGCTGAGTAACAGTAACAGAATAACAACATTTTATTGTTGCAATCTGTAGGGGAGTGGCTGTCGTTACTTCAGCTCACCAAGATGGTGGCCATTGGTTTCCTTCGTGGAGTTTCTATTGTGGGGGTTAGAACTGTACCACTTCCTTCCCCATCTGAAACCCTGAACTCAGCCCAGGGCTCAGTGGGGACTCTACTGGCAGAATTCCACAGAATCTGCATCAACGTTTCTCCGTGATTATTGATCGCATCTCGGTGGTGCCCTGCTGTCTGTAGCCACTGGACGGGTAGCGCGGATCAGTCAGACAGGATCTCCGGTCGCAGGGTTGGCTCATGTTTGAGACTCATTTACCGGACCTCAGTGCTAGAAATCCTTCTTCTAGGTTTCAGTGCACCCCCATTTTGCTGTAAGTTCCTAACAAGATAGTTTTTTGTCGTTCTTAGTCGTTAGTCACCTGCGCAGTGGCGCGGTACACTGGGTATGATGCTCTCTATTCGCGGCCATCTTGCAATGTCAAAATATTATGATTTGTATGCACCATTCACTGAAGTTAGTTTTCAGTATTAGGAAACAAATATGTATTTCAGGTGGATGAATATTTCTGAGAATAATCTTGTGAAAAGTTCATTATAAATCCTCATACATGAATATGAATAATTTTAGGAAGTGTATAATAAGACACATATATTTCATATTTTGAAAAATCGGGAGAGTATATATATATATATATATATATATATATATATATATATATACACACACACACACAAACACACACACCGAGACATTAAAAAGTAGCAATATATATGCCAATCGAAATTCATCATTAAATATATAACATCCACTTATCCAAAAATATACATTTTACTGAAAATGGATTTATGCATAATGTTGGTAAACTAGGAAGCTCACCCATAGTTTGAATTTTCTGTTCCAACAGAGGTTAGGAGGAGTGATCTCTTCTCACAATTTTTATCTGCCATGTCAGCCACCTCAGAAGAATGTACATGTGATACCAGGTAGGATTCTATTTGTGCATATAAAAATACATGTGCTTAATAGGCTACAGAAAAAGGGAGAGAGGAATTCACATATTTGTTAATTTTAAAAACACATGGAGAACTATGTCAATAAACATTAACTATATTTATAACTCCTACACAATATAATGCAAAAGGGATGTCCAACTACATTCCATGCCTTCTCTGAATTGCTGGTATTTGTATTCTTTTTGGGTTACTATTCTCCATCATTTAAGGATTAGTAGTCAGAGTCTAGTAGGGTATGGGTTAGTGTCAGAGATTCAGTATTTCAAATGGAAAATAGGAAAGTAAACCCAATGTGTTTGCAAATATGTGCTACACAAAAATCTTCCCACTCACATTAAAAACAATCCCTTGATATTACCCTCACTGGAAGAAATACACAATTAGAGGAGAAGAGTTAGAAAATCTGTGAATACATACCCGGAATGGAATATGCTGAGGAGTTCACAACCTTGGAGGTGGTAGATGAGTTTCCAAAAGTAAAAGACAAGGTAAACACTCCACAACATGGAGCTCTGCAGGCCTAAAGACTTCTTGAGATACTGCCTCTGAGTTGGGACACTTAAAATGTATGTTGTTGTCGGTAGCTTTAGCATCCTATGTAGTGAGACCATCAAAACTGGATCAACATCTATGTGACCTGGAGGACATGGTATCTTATTTTCCAATTAAAATGAGGCAGCAGTGCTGAATTCTCACTTTGTGGGTAAACTGTGGCAACTGGGGGATAAGTGTCTCTCCGTGTGGACTGTGAAGCCATTTGGTCATACTCTACTTTTCGTGGTGATTCTTGCTGCTGCACTGGGAGTTTGGTATTGGCTTAATGAAATACAAGGAGTTTAACTGGGACACAGTGCTGGAGGGAGTTCTGTCACGTGTGGTGGGACAGGGTCTCCAGGAGAATGCACCAACCAGGCTTATGTCCAACATAGCTTGCCCCCTTGACCATATCAACCTGATTCTGAACATTGCCCAGAAACCTATCCATATAACAAGATGCCTTTACATATAAGGGTCTGCTGGCTGCATCATGTCAGTCACAAGCCATTTGAAAGCCAATGGCCAATCCACATGAAACCACCAGAGATGGTTTATCTCACACCTACCCACCTTTGCTGTAGGCCCACTAATCAGCAGGTTCCAACTTACTGACATCTCTGTTCTACACCATTTTTGTGAAACCCAGTCAATCAAGGCACTTTCTCGTACACTCATGATCAGCAACAGGATCTCCAATGGTTTTCCACTGCCACCTGGTAATGGGAATTTCAAAAATTTCATGGTATTTATCGAGCCCATTTTTTAAGGTTGAAGTTGGAGGCACTGAGGGTTTCATTTAATTCAGTAACCATTAAATGGTGAGGAAGCCCATTTCAATGAAAGCTCTGGAAGACTCTCACAGGCAAGGCTTCCCAAAGAGTTGCCAAATGGTCACATAAAGCCAGGCATATTGAGGTCTACAATGTAAAATCCTTGCGTGTTTTGACTCTCAACTATGGGTGCTAATTCTTTCAGAAAAAAATTATGTGATAACCTGGCTGAGATTCCCTGTGCTCTGTGGAAAGCCTTCCTGGGCACAGATCTCAGTTTCCAAGGGTGACTCTCATGCATGGCCTCCTAAAATCCCAACAAAACTCATGGCAATACCTCTCTGAGATCAGTTCCAGAACTCAGTCTCTAAGGGGAATCACACTAGAATTCAAGACCAGGTGGAGCCAGTCATATTTTTCAACAACCACACTAATAACCACAATTAAAACCAGAACACTTCCACATGGCCGTCATCTTCTTCCATATAGATACTCACTTTAACCTCTGGCTGGAGGTTTCCATGAGGGGCACAGCCCAAGACAGTGTCCAAAATAAGCTCCCTTGCCCCTCATTTGCTTAACGTTGGGGTGGCCTGAACACCTTCCTGTGAACCATGACTTATCAAATAGGCCTGCCGTTAATACTGCTCTGCTTCTCCAATTTGAGGACTACTGACTGTGGGGTTTAGATTCTTCATGTGAATTGGAATCATTGGAATCACCTATGGGCTAGCCTCTGAAGGGCTTTGAAGAACTCATTTGACCCAAAGGCACCCTATTCTCACTTGATAGAGGTCAGGAACCTTACAGAGGTAGGGAGAGACTTCATCCACAAAAACTGCTCTTTTGGCCATTTTGGTTTTGGATGAACACGTGGGATGTATAAGGTGCTGAGTATCTAACCACAGCCTCACACAGGGCCAAGAGGCTGTTTCAGAAACATCCATTTCCAAAGCAATTAAGCAAAGAGCCACAGGTGATGCCCATTAATTTCCATTTGAAAACAGTTTTCTTCAGGCTTCACAAATTAGTGTCCTGAGGTAAAGACCTTCCTGAAATTCAGGGCAACAGAACAATAGGTAAGCAAAAGGCCCAAAGAAGGGTTTCTCCACTGAGACTTTCCTGGTCCCACTGATATCTGAGTTTTCTTAGATTCTCGCCATTCCCTTCAGCTATCCAGTACATCACCATTTCACAGAGCTTGGAGGTGGTACATATCTTGGACACAAAACCATGAGGCTATTCTGGAGAGTTTCCAGAATTCAGGAAGAAAACAGAAACTACTGAGAGCAGATGTTGCCCTTCAATAAGACAAGCTGCAGTCCATTTGTAAATTGGGCAGGATGAATGCTTGGAAGCTTTCTACTAGACAGGACACATCCATTGATGCATTCTCTTTTCTAATGTCTACAATCACGGACAGAGTGGGATACACAGACATAGAAGCACTCGCCTTGTCAAACAACTTACTGGAAACAGTCCACACCAATCCAAACAAAGAGCCTTTCCTACCTATTCTCAGAACATGAGACAAAACCACAAACCCACACACACACACTCAAAGGCACCTCATTTGCTCAAGTAAGTCTATGACTATCCATAGTGTTCTCAGAATGGTGGGCCATTGTATGTTCCCCCAAAATGGCCTGTCCTGTATCAGATCTGGTCTCCTTGGCCAACACTTTGAAGTTGTTAGGAGCCATGGGTGAGCCACTACCTGCTTTCCCAGGAAAAGCTCCTCTTCAGAGCTTTCCTGTCATTTGGCCATCATCACATCAGTAGGTACTAAGAAAGACTGACTCTGTTCTTGGTAAATCAAAACAAGTGAGACCACTGGGACTGGGACTGTGACTGGCTCTTGGTGCCTGTCTTCCAGGATCAAACGTCCAGAGAGTTCCATCACCAAGGCAGTGAGGTGAGGTCATTTCCTTCAGGAACTGAAAGAGGTCACTGACTTGGCAACCACTTTGTCCTAACAGTTACTTCTAAGGGTCCCATGAGATGGAGGCTGTCCCTACTTCCTGTCACACTTTCACAGTTAGAATGGTATACCAACCATAGGTACCTGAGAACAGCTCTCCACACAGGCCTGGTTTGGTCCATCTTCTCTACATTAAGAAGGTAGAGGCTGATTCAGACACATCCCTTCATCCTGACCAGATAGTTTGCCATGGAAGATGTCTTTTGCTCTCTCAGGTCCTTCATAGCTTCCTTCATCACTCAGGGGATCATTTCTGCATGTACCTTTGATGTTCTCAGCAGGTGGAAGATCCCCTACATTCCTGTATTGTAAGACCAACTCTGTCCCTCCTCTTCTGTAAAGTTAGATTGAGGGAAAAGTGTATGTTTAGGGTTAATAACATGTTTGATTTGCGTTAGGAATCTTTCTGCCGGATGAATAATGGTATTGGGAGCCTGTGATATTTACAAAAATATATACGTAAAATATAAGTATAAAAACAGAAATCTAGGTAAGATTGGAAGCCAGAAGGGAACTGGGCCCTTGAGTGGGATACTTAGGTTTGAATTATGTTCTGCACATGTGTCTCAGATAAATTGATATACAATGGCATAGGACCTTATACCTTGGATAATTGATTGTCGAAGAGAACATCGAGTCAAAAAACTATAGTCAGTAGCATTAGGAAGATAGTCAGTAGGTTTAGAAAGAAGAGTGAGTATAGGATTTGGACCAAAAGTTCTTTAGCAATAGGGTTTCGGGTAGAGAGTGAATGTAAATGTCAGCATATGTGAAGTGTCAGTCACAATGATGAACTGGGGGAAATATATATGAAAGCAGGTATCAATAAAGATATTACGAAATCAGGAAAAGTATGAAGTGAGTGATAGGATTAGACATTTTCAACATGGTTGAGGTTGAATATATAATCTTAGGAAGACACAAATATGTAGTCACCAATTTGATTTACATTTGAGAGCATTAGGCAACCTGGACATGGTTCTTTTTAGTAATCCACGCTCCCTTGGCATTTAGGCTTTGATACAATCATGAGTGTGACCTTCGTTTTTTGTGTCCAGAATATTCCTGTGATAAAATCTATATATAGATAAGGTGACATGAGTATTTCTTCCACCATTTCTGGGAGCAATATTTTGAAGACGTATAAATTAGTATTGAAGGGACAAAGAAGAGTACACTGTATCTATTAATATAGAGATAATGCATTAATAGACAATACTGTGAATAAAAAGCATAACTGGTTCCAACTTTAAATAATGGATTGAATTGAATCGTGAACATATAGAGGAAATCTTATATTGATATACAATTATGCATTCCAACCAGTTATACATCTAATGTTAATATTAATGTTATGGTTCATCATGAAGAGTGTGTGAGTTTAGCTTCGAAATTGATTATGGAAATTGAAAATAATGTATTTGGAAGGAAGTCTCATGAAAAGACCAGTCAAGTAACATGGAGGAATACATGTGTTCTGAAGCAAGAAGTGTTTGAAAGTGAAACAAATTCCTATATATTTTAAACTTGTGGAAGAAATACATATCCTATGATGTGCAAAAACTGAAGAAATAGTAATGTACCAGTGTTGGATTAAAATGAAGGTCAATATAGACATCATGTCCCATAGGAATCTACTGGCATTGATGTTAAACTGGGTCAGTTACTGTAGAAATATTAGGATTTGTAAACACCATTGATTGAAATTACTTTTCAGTAGTGGGAAATAAATATGTATTTCAGGTGGATGAATATTTCTGAGAATTATCTTCTGAAAAGTTGATTATAAATTTATATACATGAACATGAATGAATTTACAGAGTGTGTATAAGTCACATACCTTTCATATTTTGGGAAATCTGGAGTATATATATATATATATATATATATATATATATATATATATATATATTTTTTAATATATATATTTTAAATAAACACAAATATACATTAAAAAGTATCAATATATATGCTAATCGTAATTCATCATGTAATATACATCATTCAAAGATGCAAAATATTTATTATACTGAACATGGATTTATGTATAATATTGTTCTACTGGGAAGCTTACACATAGTTTGAATTTTCTGTTCCCACAGCGTTTAGGAGGACTGATCTCTTCTCACAATTTGTATCTGCCAATTCAGCCAACTCATGAAAATGTACGTGTGATACCAGGTAGGATTCTGTATGTGCATATAAAAATACATGTGCTGAGTAGGCTACAGAGAAAGGGAGACAGGAATTCACATATTTGTGAACTTTATAAACACATGGAGGACTATTTCAATTAAAAATTGAGTAGATTTATAACACCTACCCTTAATCATGAAAAAGGGAAGTCCAACTGTACAGCATGCCTCCTCTGAACTGCTTGTATTTTTATTCTATTTGGGTATTATTCTTCATCATATTAGGATTAGTAGTCAGAGTATAGTAGGGTATGAGTTACTGTCAGGGATTCAGTATTTCGAATGGAAAATTGGAAATGGATCAATGTGTATGCAAATTAGTGTTACACAAAAATTTTCCCACTCTCATTTAGAACAATAACTTGACATTACCTTCACCCCAAGTAAGACACAATTAGAGAAAAAGAGTTAGAAAATCTTTGAATTCATACCTGAAATGAAAATTGCTCTGGATTTCACAACCTTGGAGATGGTAGAGGAGTTTCCAAAAGTAAGGGACAATGTAAAAACTCCACAAACATGAAGATTTGCCAGCCTAAAGACGTCTGGAGAAACTGCCTCTAAGATGGACAGTTGAAATATATGTAGTTTTCAGGAACTTTAGCTTTTTTTCTAGTAAGACCATCAAACGTCTTTATGCATCTCTGTGACCTGGAGGACATGGTTTATAATTTTCCAATGAACATGAAGCAGTAGTGCTGAATTCTCTCTTTGTAGGTGAACTATGGCCACTGGGGGCTATGTGTCTCCCCATGTGGACTGTGAAGCCATTTCATCATCCTCCACTTTTTATAGTGTCTCCTGCTGCACTGAGAGTTTTGTATTTGCTTCATGAAATACAAGGAGTTAAACTTGACCACAGTCCTGGAGGGAGTTCTGTCACATATGGTGGGTCAGGGACTGCAGGAGAATGCACCAACAGGACTTGTATACCACATAGGTTGCCTCCGTGACCATAGCAACCTGATTCTGAACATTGCCCTTAAACCTCTCCATATAACATGATGCGTTTACATACAATGTTCTGCTGGCTGCACCATGTCAGTCACAAGCCATTTGGAAAACAATGGCAGATCCACATGACCCCACCACAGATGTTTTATCACACACTTAATCACCTCTGCTCTAGGCCCACTATTCTGCAGGCTCCAAATTACTGGCATCTCTGTTCTACACCATATTCATGAAAGCCTGTTTATCAAGGCACTGTCTGGTACACTCATGATCAGCAACAGGACATCCAAAGGTTCTTCAGTGCCACCTGGTCATTGGAATTTTAAAAATTTCATGGTATTTATCTAGCCAATTTTCAAGGATGAAGTTGGAGGCACTGTTTATTTCAATTCATTCAGGAATCATTCAATGTTGAGGAAGATCATTTCAATGAAAGCTCTGGAGAACTCTCACAGGCAAGGCTTCCCAAAGAGTGGCCAAAAGGTCACATGAAGCCACGCCCATTGAGGTCAAAAATTGAGGCCCATGTGTTTTTTGACTATCAAATATGGCTGCCAAGTCTTTCAGAATTAAATCATGTGATATCCTGTCTGAGATTCCCAGTGCTCTGTGGAAAGCCACCGTGGGCATAGATCTCAGTTTCCAAGGGCGACTCTCATGCGTGGCCTCTTAAAATCCCCACACAATTTATGGCAATTCTTCTTTGATATGTGTTCCAGAACTCAGGCTCTAAGGGGAATGACACCAGAGTTCAAGCCCAGGTGGATCCAGTCATCTCTTCCAACTGCCACAAGAATGACCACAATTAAAACCAAAAGACACCCACATGGCCCTCATCTTCTTAAATATAGACATTCATCTTAACCTCTGGCTGGAGGTTACCATGCAGGATGCATCCCAAGAGAGTGTCCAAAATAATGTCGCTTGCCCCTCATTTGCCTAAAGTGAGGGTGACATGGACAGCCTTCCTGTGAACCAGGAGTGATCAAATAGGCCTACCATTAATACTGCTCTCCTTCTCCAATTTGAGGCCTACTGACTCTCAGGTATAGATTCTTTATGTGATATGGAATCTTGAGAAAACACAAGCACCTCTGCAGGGATTTGAAGAACTCATTTGTCCTAAAGGACTCCTATTCACACTTGATGGAGGTAAAGAACCTAACAGAGGAAGGCAAGAGACTCATCCACAATGAGTGATTTTTTGCCATTTTGGTTTTGATTGCACAAATGGAATCTATCTTTAGATCTACCATGTGCTGAGAATCTAAGCCACAACCTCACACAGGCCCAAAAGGCTGATTCGGACACGTCCCTTTTCAAAGCAATTAAGCAAAGAGCCACATGTTATGCCCATTTATTTCCATTTGAAAACAGTTTTCTTCAGGCTTCACAAAGGGGTGGCCTGAGGCAAAGACCTTCTTGACATTCAGGGCAACATAACCATAAGTATGCAAATGAACCAAAGCAGGGTTTCTCCACTGAGAGTTTACTGGTCACACAGATATTTGAGTTTTCTAAGATGTTCCCATTCCCTACAGCTATCAAGCACATGGCCATGTCACAGAGCTTGGAGGTGGTACACATCTTGGACTCAAAACCATGGGCCTATTCTTGAGGTTTGCCGGAATTCAGGAAGAAAACAGGAACTTAGAAAGTTAGTAGGTGTTTCCCATGCATAAGGCGAGCCACAGTCCATTCCTAAATCAGGCAGGAAGAATGCTGGGAAGCATTCTACTAGACAGGACACATCCTTGATGCATTCTCTTTTCTAATGTCTACAACCACGGACAGAGTGGGAAACACAGACATAGAAGCACTCGCCTTGTCTAACGACTTACTAGAAACAGTCCACTCCAATCCAAACAAACTGCCTTTCCTACCTATTCTCAGAACATGAGACAAAACCACAAACTCACACCCACACCGACAAAGGCACCTCCTTAATTCAAGTAGGTCTGTGAATATCCAGAGTGTCCTCTGACTGGTGGACCATACTATGTTCCCCTGAAATGGCCTGACCTGTGTCAGATCTGGTCTCCTTGGCTAACTCTGTGAAGGTGTCAGGAGCCAGAGGTGAGCCACTACCTGCTTTCTCAGAAACGGCTCCTCTTTAAAGCTTTCCTGGCATTTGGCCATCCTCACATCAGTAGTTACCAAGAAAGACTGACTCTGTCTTTGGTAAATCCAAACAAGTGTGACCACTGGGACTGGGACTGGGACTGGCTATGGGTGACTGGCTTCATGAATCCCAAGTTCAGAGATTTTAATCACCAAGGAAGTGAGGTGAGGTCACTTCCTTCAGGAACTGAATGAGGTTACTGCCTTGGCAACCACTTTGTCCTACCAGTGGCTTCCAAGTGTCACATGAGAAGGAGGCTGCCCCTACTTCCTGTTACACTTTCACAAGATAGAATGGTATATCAATCATAGGCGCCCTGGGACAGCTACCCACACAGGCTGGGTTTGGTCCATTTTCTCTACATTAAGAAGAGAGAGGCTGATTCAGTCAGAACCCTTCATCCTGACCAGGTTGTTTGCCATTGAAGATGACTTTTGCTCTCTCAGGTCTTTTATAGCTGCCTTCATGTTCTTCAGAGATCATTTATGCATGTACCTTTGAGGTTTTCATCAGGTGAAAGATCTCATACAACTCTATCCCTGCTCTTCTGTAAAGTTAGATAGATGGAACAGTGAATGGTTAAGGTTAACAACATGTTTGATTTGGGTTAGAAATCATTCTGCTGGATGAATGATGGTATTTGGAACCTAAAATATTTAAAAGAATATAGAGGTGAAATATAATTATGAAAACAGAAATCTAGTTTAGATTCGAAGCCCAGAATGGCATTGGGACCTTGACTGGGATAATTAGCATTGAATTATGTTATGCACAGATATCTAAGATGAATCTATAATCAATGGCATAGGATCTTCTACCTTGGATGATTGAATGTACAAGAGAACATCGAGTCAAACAGGGATAGTCGGTAGGATTAGGAAGATAGTCGGTAGGTATAGGAAGAAGAGTGAGTATAGTATTTGAAACAAAAGTTCTTTAGCAATAGGGTTTTGGTTAGAGAGTGAATATTTGTCAGCACATGTGAAGAGTCAATCACAATGATGAACTTGGGAAATATGTAGGAAAGCAGATATCAATAGAGACATTACAAAATCAGGCAAACTATAAAGTGATAGGGTTAGACTTTTTCAAAGGGTTCAGGTTGAATATATAATCTTAGGAAGAAACACATATGTAGTCACGAATAGGATTGACATTTGAGAGAATTAGGCAATGTGGACATGGATGTTTTTAGTAATCCATGCTCACTTTCCATTTAGGCTTTGGTACAATAATAAGTGTGACCTTTGCATTTGGTGTCCAGAATATTACTGTAATAAAATGTATATGTAGATCAGGTGGCATGCGTATTTCTTCCACCATTTCCGGGAGCAATATTGTGAAGACGAATAAATTAGTATTGGGGGTACAAAGAGGCGTATGCTGTGTCTATGAATATAGAGATTATGCATACATAGATCATACTGGGAAAAAATATAACTGGTTCCAATTAAATAATGGATTGAATTGATATCTGAAAATATATAGGAAATCTTATATTGATATACAATCATTCATTCTAAAGAGTTATACATCTAATGGTAATCTTAGAGTTATGGTTTATAATGAAGCGTGTGTGAGTTTTATTTCAAAAGTGATTACAGAAATAGAAAATAATGTGTTTGGAAAGAAGTCTCATGAGAAGACCAGTCAAGAAACATAGAGGAATACATGTGCTCTGAAGCAGAAAGTGATTGAAAGTGAACCAAATGCCTATAAACTTCCTAACTTGTGGAATAAATATATATCCTATTATGTGCATAAACTGAAGAAATAGTAATGTAACAGTGTTGAATAAAAATGAACTTCAAAATACACATCATGTTCCATAGGAATCTACTTGCATTGATGTAAACCTAGGTCAGTTACTGTAGAATGGAAAATTGCAAAATAAATCCAATCTGGAATGGGAAATTCTCAGGAGTTCACAACCTTGGATATGGTGGAGGAGTTTCTCAAAGTAAGGGACATTGTAAACACAACACAAACATGGAGCTCTGCTGGCCTAAAGACTTCTTGAGAAACTGGCTAAGAGGTTGGGCACTTAAATTTATATTGTTGTCTGGAGCTATAGCTTCTTTTGTAGTGAGACCATCAAAGCTGGGTGTGCATCTATGTGACCTGGAGGACATGGTATCTTATTTTATAATGAACATATGGCAGCAGTACTGAATTCCCTCTTTGTAGGTAAACTGTGGCCACTGGGGGCTAAGTGTCTCCCCATGTGGACTGTGAAGCCATTTGTTCATTCTCCATTTTCGTGGTGTTTCTTGCTGCTGCACTGGGAGTTTGGTATTTGCTTAACTAAATACAAGGAGTTCAACGGGGACAAGTGCTGGTGGCTACCCCTACTTCATGTGACACTTTCACAAGTTAGAATGGTATATCAACCATAGGCACCCGGGAACAGCTCTCCACACAGGCCTTGTTTGGTCCTTCATATCTGCCTACATCTTCTCCAGGGGTCATATCTGCATGGACCTTTGAGGTTCTCAGCAGGTGGAAGATCCCCTATATTCCTGTATTGTAAGACCAACTCTGTCCCGCTCTTCTGTAAAGTTAGATTGAGGGAACAGTGTATGGTTAGCATTAATAACTTGTTCAATTTGGGTTAGGAATTATTCTGAGGGATGAATAATGATATTGGGAATCTGCTATATTTATAAGAACATAGAGGTGAAATATATGTATGAAAACAGAAATCTAGGTAAGATTTGAAGCCCAGAAGGGAATTGGGCCCTTGATTGGGATACTTAGCATTGAATTACCTTCAGCAGAGATTTCTTGGATAAATCAATATACAATGGCATAAGACTTTGTACCTTGGATGATTGAATTTAGAAGGGAACATCAACTCCAAAAGGGATAGTCGGTAAGATTTGAAAGACAGTCGGTAGTTTTCGGAAGAAGTGTGAGTATAGAATTTGGAAAAAAAAAATTCTTTAGCAACAGGGTTTCGATTAGAGAGTGAATGCCAATGTCAGCACATGTGAAGAGTCATTCACAATGATGAACTAGGGAAAAAATGTAGGAAAGCAAATATCAAGGAAGGCAATAGGAAATTAGGCAAAGTACAAAGTGATTGTTAGGATTAGACATTTTCAACAGGATTGAGTTTGAATATATAATCTTAGGAAGAAACAAATATGTAGTCACCAAAGAATGACATTTGAGAGCATTAGGCAACCTGGACATGGATGTTTTTAGTAATCCATGTTCACTTTCCATTTAGGCTTTGTAAAATCATAAGTGTGACCTTTGCAGTTTTGTCAAGAATATTACTGTGATAAAATGTATATGTAGATCAGGTGACATGAGTATTTCTTCCACCATTTCCGGGAGCAATATTGAGAAGACGTATAAATTAGTATTGGGGGTACAAAGAGGTGTACGCTGTGTCTGTGAATATAGAGATAATGCATGAATAGACCATACTGTGAATAAATAGTATAACTGGTTCCACTTTAAATAATTCATTTAATTGATATCTGAAAATATACAGGAAATCTAATATTGATATAAAATCATTCATTCCAACCAGTTATACATCTAATGGTAATATTAGGTTATGGTTTATCATGAAGGGTGTGTCTGATTTTCTTCAAAAGGATTATGGAAATCGAAAATAATGTGTTTGGAAAGAAGTCTCAAAAAATCCAGTCAAGAAACCTGGAGGAATACATGTGTTCTAAAGCAGGAAGGGATTTAAAGTGAACCAAATGCCTCTAAATTTGTGAACTTGTGGATGAAATATATATGCTATGATGGGCTAAACGTGAAGAAATAGTAATGTAGCAGTGTTGAATAGAAATGAAGTTCAAAATAGACATCATGTCCCATAGTAATCTACTTGCATTGATGTTAAACTGGGTCAGTTAATGTAGAAATGTTAGGATTTGTATGAACCATTAACTGAGGTCAGATTTCAGTAATGGGAAACAAATATGTATTCAAGGTGGATGAATATTTCTGAGAATAATCTTCTGAAAAGTTGATTATAAATCCACATACATGAACATGAATGAATTTAGGGAGTTTATATAATACACATATATTTCATATTTTAAAAAACTTGGAGAGTCACACACACACACACACACACAGACATATGCACAGACATTAAAAGTAGCAATATATATGCCAATCGCATTTCATCATGAAATATATATAATCCACATATCGAAAAATATTCATTTTGCTTAACATGGATTCATGTATAATGTTGTTCTACTAGGAAGCTGACATAGGTTGAATTTTCAGTTTCAACAGCGTTTAGGAGGAATGATCTCTACTCACAATTTTTATCTTCCAAGTCAGTAGCCTCAAAAGAAATTATGTGTGATACCAGGTAGGATTCTATATGTGCGTATAAAAACACATGTGCTGAATAGGCTACAGAGAAAAGGAAACAGGAAGTCATATATTCGTTACCTTTAAAAACACATGTAGAACTATTTCAATTAAAAATTGACAATTTTTATAATACCTACCATTTATCATGCAAAAGGCAAGACCTAGTATACACCATGCCTCCTCTGAACTGCTTGTATTTCTATTCTCTTTGGGTTATTTTTCTTCACCATATTAGGATTAATCGTCAAAGTCTAGTAGGGTATGGGATAGTGTCAGAGATTCAGTATTTTGGATGGAAAATAGGAAAATGAATCCAATGTGTACGCAAACATATGCTACACAAAAATCTTCCAACTCTCATCAAGAACAATGCCTTGTCATTACCTTCGACCCTAGTAAAACACAATTAGAGGAGAAGAGTTAGAAAATCTGTGAATTCATATGTGGAATAAAATATACTCAGTAGTTCAAAAAATTGGAGGTGGTAAAGGAGTTTCCAAAAGTAAGGGAAAGTTTAAACAGTCCACACAAATGGAGCTCTGCTGGCCTAAAGACTTCTTGAGAAAGTCCCTCTGAGGTTGGGCACTTGAAATATATTTTGTTGGATGGAGCTTTAGCTTCCTTTGTAGTGAGACCATCAAAGATGGGTCTGCATCTATGTGACCTGGAGGACATGGTTTCTTATTTTCCAATGAACATGAGACCGTAGTGCTGAATTCTCTCTTCCTAAGTAAACTGTGGACACTGGAACCTAAGTGTCTCCCCGTGTGAACTGTGAAGCCATTTGGTCATCCTCCACTTTTCGTGGTGTTTCTTGCTGCTGCACTGGGAGTTTGGTATTTGCATCACGAAATACAAGGAGTTCAACTGGGACACAGTGCTGGAGGGAGTTCTGTCACGTGTGTATGGTCAGGTTCTGCAGGAGAATGCACCATCCAATATTCTATCTCTCATAGTTTGCCCCCGTGTCCATAGCAACTTGATTCTGAACATTTACCTGAAACCAAACCATATAACAATTTGCCTTTACATATAAGGGTCTGCTGGCTGCACCTTGTGAGTCACAAGCCATTCCATATAAATGCCACATTTTTAATCCATTCATCTAATGAAGGGAATCTAGGTTGGTTCCACAGTCTTGCAATTGTGAATTGTGCTGCTATGAACATCAATTTATCAGTATCTCTGTAGCATGCTCTTTTTAGTTCTTTAGGGAATAGACCGAGAAGGGAAATAGGTCAAATGGTGGTTCCATTCCCAGCTTTCCAAGAAATCTCCATACTGCTTTCCAAATTGGCTGCACCAATTTGCAGTCCCACCAGCAATGTACAGGTGTGCCCTTTTCCCCACATCCTCGACAGCACATGATGGCGTTTGACTTCATAATGGCTGCCGATCTTACTGTAGTGAGATGGTATCTTAGGGTGGGTTTGTTTTGCTTTTCTCTGACTGCTAGAGATGGTGAGCATTTTTTCATGTACTTATTGATTGATTGTATGTCCTCCTCTGAGAAGTGTCTGTTCAGGTCATTGGCCCATTTGTTGATTGGGTTATTCATTTTCTTATTGTTTAATTTTTTTGAGTTCTTTGTATACTCTGGATATTAGGGCTCTATCTGAAGTGTGAGGAGTAAAGATTTGTTCCAAGGATGTAGGCTCCCTATTTACCTCTCTTATTGTTTCTTTTGCTGAGAAAAATGTATTTAGTTTGAGTAAGTCCCATTTGTTGATTCTAGGGATTAACTCTGGTGCTATGGGTGTCCTATTGAGAAATTTGGAGCCCGACACCACAGTATGTAGATGGTGGCAAAAGTTTTCTTCCACCAGATGCAGTGTCTCTGATTTGATATCAACCTCCTAGATCTATTTTGAGTTAACTCTTGTGCATGGTGAGAGGAGGGGATTCAGTTTCATTTTGTTACATATGGAATTCCAGTTTTCCCAGCACTATTTGTTGAAGATGCTATCCTTCCTCCATTGCATGCTTTTAGTCCCTTTATCAAATATAAGATAGCTGTAGTTTTGTGGATTGGTTTCTGTGTCCTCTATTCTGTATCACTGGTCCACCCGCCTGTTTTGTCACCAGTACCATGCTATTTTTGTTACTATTGATCTGTAGTATAGTTTGAGGTCTGGTATCGGTATACTGCCTGATTCACACTTCCTGCTTAGAGCTGTTTTTGTTATTTTGGGTCTTTTATTTTTCCATATGAATTTCATAATTGTTTTATCTATTTCTACAAGAAATGACCTTGAGATTTTGATTGGCATTGCATTAAACCTATAGAGAACTTTTGGTAATATCGTCATTTTGATGATGTTAGTTATGCTTATCCATGAACAGGGTATATTTTTCCATCTTCTAAGATTTTCTTCTATTTCTCTCTTTAGGGTTCTGTAGTTTTCATTGTATATGTCTTTCACCTCTTTTGTTAGGTTGATTCCCAAGTATTTTATTTATTTTTTTGATGATATTGTGAATGGAGTGATTGTCCTCATTTCCATTTCAGAGGATTTGTCACTGATATACAAAAATGCCTTTGATTTATGCGTGGTGATTTAATATCCTGCCACTTTGCTGAATTCATTTATTACCTCTAATAGTTTCTTTGTAGACCCTTTTGGGTCTGCTAGGTATAGAATCATGTCTTTTCCAAATAGCGATAATTGGAGTTCTTCTTTTCCTATTTTAATGCCTTTAATTTCTTTAGTCTTTCTAATTGCTCTGGCCAGTGTTTCGATAACTATGTTGAACAGAAGGGGTGAGAGAGGGCATCATTGTCTTGCTCCAGATTTTAGGGGGAATGCCTTCAATTGTTCTCCATTCAGAATGATGCTAGCCTGAGGCTTAGCAAAGATTGCTTTTACAATATTGAGGTATGATTCTGTTATCCCTAGTTTTTCTAGAGTTTTGAACGTAAAGTGATGCTGTACCTTGTCAAATGCTTTTTCCGCATCTCTCGAGATGATCATATGGTTCTTATTTTTAAGTCTATTGATGTGATGAATAACATTTATTGATTTCCGTATATTGTACCAGCCTTGCATCCCAGGAATGAATCCTACTTGATTATGGTGCACATTTTTTTTATATATATGTTTTTGTGTCTGATTCGCCAGAATTTTTTTGAGGATTTTTGCATTTTTCCTGAAATACCTTGAAAAGTATTGGTTTTTGTTCTTCTTTAAAGGTTTTGTATAATTCTGCTCTATACCCATCCGGTCCTGGGCTTTTCTTAGTTGGTAGTATTTTGATGGTTTCTTCTATTTCCTCAATTGATATTGGAATGTTTAAGTTGTCTATATCCTCCTGACTCAATCTGGGCACATCATATGACTTAAGAAATTTATCAATGCCTTCACTATATTCTATTTTATTGGAGTATATTAATTCAAAATAATTTCTGATTTTCTTCTGTATTTCTGAAGTGTCTCTTGTTATATTTCCTTTTTCATTTCATATGCTAGTAATTTGAGTTCTCTTTCTTCTTCTCTTTGTTAGCATGGCTAAGGGTCTGTCGATTATATTTATTTTTTCAAAAAACCAATGTATTGTTTTGTCAATTTTTTTAATTGTTTCTTTTGTTTCGATTTCATTAATTTCTTCTCTGATTTTAATTATTTGTTGCCTTCTACTTCTTTTGCTGTTGTTTGCTCTTGTTTGTCTAAGATTTTGAGATGAAGTATGAGATCATTTATTTGTTGATTTTTTCTTTTTCTAAGGAATGAACTCAAGCAATGAATTTTCCTCTTGGAACTGCTTTCAATGTGTCCCATAGATTCCGATATATTGTGTCTGTGTTCTCATTTATCTCTAAGAATTTTTTAATTTCTTCCTTGATGTCTTCTATAACCCATTGATTATTCAGAAACCTATTGTTCATTCTCCAAGTGATGAATGATTTTTCCTTCCTTTTTTTATCGTTGATTTTTAATTTCATTCCATTATGATCAGATAAAATGCATGGTATTATCTCTACTCCTTTTTATTGTCTAAGAATTGCCCTGTGACATAATATATGATGTATTTTTGAGAAGGATCCATGTTCTGCTGAGAAAAAAGTGTAACTTCTTGATGATGGGTTGTATAGTGTATATATGTCAATTATGTCTAGGTTATTAATTGTGTTATTGAGTTCTATAGTTTCCTTATTCAACTTTTGTTTGGAAGATCTGTCCAGTGGTGAGAGAGGTGTGTTCATGTCTCCCATGATTACTGTATTGTGGTCTATTAGACTCTTGAAATTGAGAAGAGTTTGTTTGATGAACAAAGCTGCACCATTGTTTGTGGCATATATATTTATGATTGTTATGTCTTGTTGGCGTATGGTTCCCTTGAGTAGTATGTAGTGTCCTTCTTTATCCCTTTTGATTAACTTTGGCTTGAAATCTATTTTATTTGATATGAGTATGGACACTCCTGCTTGTTTCCGAAGTTCATAAGAGTGATATGATTTTTCCAAGTATCACCCTCAGTCTATATATGTCTTTTCCTATAAAATGCGTCTCCTGTAGGCAGCATTTTGTTGGTTCTTGTTTTGTGATCCATTCTACTAGCCTGTGTCTCTTAATTGGTGAGTTTAAGCCATTAAGATTTTTGGTTATTATTGAGATATGGGTTGTTCTTCCAGCCATATTTGTTTATATTATGTTACTAAACATAGTTTGTTTTCCTCTTTGATTATTTTCCCCCCTTTAATGTCCTACCTCCCACTGTTGGTTTTCATTGGTATTTTCCATTTCCACTTCCTGTAATGTTTTGCCGAGGATGTTTTGAAGAGATGGTTTTCTAGCTGCAAATTCTTTTCACTTTTGTTTACCGTGGAAGGTTTTAATTTCATCTTCCATCTGAAGCTTAATTTCGCTGGATACATGATAATTGGTTGGAACCCATTTTCTTTCAGTGTTTGAAATATGTTATTAAAGGATCTTCTAGCTTTCAGAGTCTGTGTTGAAAGATCAGCTGTTATCCTGGTTGGTTTACCACTAACTATAATCTGCTTCCTTTCTCTTGTAGCTTTTAAAATTCTCTCCTTATTCTGTATGTAGGGTATCTTCATTACAATGTGTCTAGGTGTGGATCTCTTATGATTTTGCACGTTTGGCGTCCTGTAGACTTTTAGGATTTGGGATTTTGTCTCATTCTTCAAGTCTAGGAATTTTTCTCCTATTATTTCATTGAATAGATTGCTCACTCCTTTGGTTTGGACCTCTATACTTTCCTGTATCCCAATGACTGTTATGTTTATTCTCTTTATGTTATCCCATATTTCTTGCAGTTTTGCTCATGGTTTCTTAACAGTCTTGCTGAGCTGTATATGTTCTTTTTGAGTTGAAATACTTTGTCTTCATTGTCTGATGTTCTATCTTCTAAGTATTCTGCTCTGATGGTAGTATTCTCAATTGAGTTTTTAAGATGGTTCATTACTTCCTGCGTTTCTAAGATTTCAGTTCGTTTGTTTTTTATAACCTCTATCTCCCTGTATAGTTGATCTTTGCTACTTGGATTTTTTTATGTAATTCATTGTCGAAGTGATCTTTCATTGACTGATTTTTGCTGTCTAATGTCTTCCTTGAGATTCCAGATCACCTGAAGCATGTATATCCTGAATTCTTTATCTGACATTCCATATGCTGCATCTATTACCTCTTCTAAAGTTGAGTTGACCTGCATTGCTTGTGGTCCTTTCTTTCCTTGTCTTTTCATACAGCTTGCGTTTCTTTCTGCTTGGTGAAACTGTTGTGTTTTTGTAATTTTCCCCCTGTATATTTATATTGCTCTTGTATTGTGGAAAAGACTCCATTGCAGGTGCGGTTGGCGGCTGTGCTGCTCCTCCAATTGGGGTGATCTGTCTACCATGCTGACCGGCCGCTAGGCCTGTTCTGCCGGTCGGTCGTACGTCTGCCTACCTTGCAGGCATGGGTGTCGGCTCTGCTCTGCCCCTACTCCAATTGTGGTGACGTGACTACCACGCCGGTGGGTCGCTGGGCCTGTTCCAGGAACAGGCGGCAGCTCTGCTCTGCACCTCTGGCTTGATGACAAAATGAGAGAGACTCAGATGTTTGTGACTCACTTTCTTTACCAGGAGACCAACTATTTCTCTCGCCGCTGGTATCGATGAAGTTATCTCCTCCACCGCTTTGTGATCACATCAGATGTCTGCCATGTTGGTATCCCATGTAAATAGCAGCATTTCATTCCCTTTGTCGGGTGACCAAAGCAACGGGTGAGTCCTGACCGGCCCTCACAAGCCCCGTCTCAATCCTGTTGCCACTGTCTATGAAGGCTCAGTTGGCATTTACCTCTACAGTATTCAGCAGGACCCAGACCAAGAAACAGTTTCCGCAGGTTCTTTAGCCCTGGGCCAGAGCAGTTCCGGGACCCGGAATTCAGCCGCTCCGGGCTCGGTGTATGTTCTGATAGGAGAACGATCCAAGAAGCAATTTTCATGGGTTCTTTAGCACTGACCCTGAGTTATTTGTCTGCAAGATGAAGGCGAATGGCAGCCTGAAATTACCTATTCTGTATCTGAATGAGCTGTGATCAGTCGAAAACAGGGATGGTGACATCATCTCTCCAAGATGGTGACCGCTATCTTCCTCTGTGGTCTCACCGGTGTGGAAAACCGAATTGGACCGCTTCCTTCCCCCATTTCAAACCCAGAATTCAGCACTGAGCACAGTGATTGCCCAGATGGCAGGAGCCCGCATAATCCACAGACTGTATCTTTGTGTTGCTCTCTCGTCGTTTCCCAGCGCGCATTGCAGACACTAGCCGTGGGGCGATTTGCTAAATAAGCAGCGTGACCCTCCGTGAGGACAAATTGCTGGTGTTTGAGTCCCCGTAGCTGGTCCTTGTGCAATGGAAATCCTTCCTGTAGGTTTTGGAGCACACCAATTTTCCTGGAAATTTCTAATAAGATAGATTTTAGCCGTTCTAACTCGTCCTTCTCCTGCAAAGTGACGCAGTACAGGTGGGTAATGAACTCCCATCGCTGCCATAATATGATCCCCTGAAGTTAGTTTTCAGTACTAGGAAACAAACATGTATTTCAGGTGGAAAAATATTTCTGAGAATAATCTTCTCAAACGTTGATTATAAATCCAAATACATGAATATGAATGAATTTAGTTAGTGTATAATAAGACACATATATTTTATATTTTGAATAATCAGCAGAGTGAATACACACACACACACACACACACACACACACACACACACACACCTAAATACAGACATTACAAAGTAGCATTATGTATGGCAATCGAAATTCACCATGAAATATATATCATCCACAGATCCAAAAATATTGATTTTACTAAATATGGATTTATGTTGTTCAACTAGGAAGCTCACCCATAGGTTTAATTTTCAGTTCCAACAGCATTTAGAAGAAGTGTTTTCTTCTAACAATTTGTATTTGCAAAGTCAGTTACCTCACAAATATGTACGTGTGATACCATGTAGTATTCTATATGTGCATATAAAAATGCATGTGCTGAATCAGCTACAGAGAAAGGGAGACAGGAATTCACATATTTGTTAACTTTAAAAACATATAGAGAACTATTTTAACTACAAATTGACAAGATTTATAACACCAACCCTTTATCATGCAAAAGGAAAGTACAACTATACACTATGCCTCCTCTGAACTGGTTGTATTTCTATTCTGTGTGGGTTATTTTACTCCATCATATTAGGATTAGTAGTCAGAGTCTAGTGGGTTTTGGGTTAGTGTCAGGGATTCAGTATTTCGAATTGAAAATAGGAAAATAAATTCAATATTTATGCAAATATGTGATACAAAAAAATGTTCCCACTCTCATCCAGAACAATGCCTTGACATCATCTTCGCTTAAAGTAAGACACAATTAGAGGACATGGTTTACAAAAATCTGTGAATACATATCTGGAATGGAATATGCTCAGGAGTTCATATACTTGGAGGTGGTATAGGAGTTTCTAAAAGTAAGGGACAGGGTAAACACTCCACAAACATGGAGCTCTGCTGGCCTAAAGACTTTTGAGAAACTGCCTCTGAGTTTGGGCACTTGAAATATATGTTGCTGTCAGGAGATTTAGCTTCCGTTCTAGTTAGACCATCATAACTGGGTCTGCATCTATGTGACCTGGAGGACATTGTTTCTTATTTCCCAATGAACATGAGGCAGCAGTGCTGAATTTTTTCTTTGTAGGTAAACTGTAGCCACTGCGCGCTAAGTGTCTCCTCGTCTTTACTGTAAAGCCATTTTTTCATCCTCCACTTTTTGTGGTGTTTCTTGCTGCTGCACTGGGAGTTTGGTATCTGTTTCTTGAAATACAAGGAGTTCCACTGGGACAAAGTGCTGGAGGGAATTCTGTCACATGTGGTGGGTCAGGCTCTGCAGGAGAATGCACCAAGCAAGCTTCTTTCCCACAGAGCTTGCCCCATTGACCATAGCAACCTGATTCTGAATATTGTCCTGAAACCTCTCCATATAACAAGATGCTTTTACATACAAGGGTCTGCTGGATGCAAAATGTCAGTCACAAGCCATTTGGAAGCCAATGGCAGATAAACATGGCCTCACCACAGATGTTATTTCAGACACCTCCCCACCACTGCTCTAGGCCAACTACTCAGCAGGCTCCAAATTACTGGCATCTCTGTTCTACAGCATTTTCGTGAAACCAAGTCAATCAAGGCACTGTCTGGTATACTCATAATCAGCAACAGGAATCCAAAGTTTCTCCAGTGCCACTTGGTCAAGGGAATTTCAAAAATTTGGTGGTATTTATCTAGCTAATTTTTAAGGATGAAGTTGGAGGCACTGTGGGTTTCCGATCATTCAGGAACCATTAAATGGCGAGGAAACTCATTTGAATGAAAGAAATGGAGAACTATCACAGGCAAAGCTTCCCAAAGTGTGGCCAAAAGGTCACATGAAGCCAGGCTCATTGAGGTCTACAATGTGAGCTCCATGTGTGTTATGACTCTCAACTATGGCTGCCAAGTCTTTAACAATAAAATCGTGTGATATCCTGGCTGAGATTACTTATGCTCTGTGAAAAGCCACCCTGGGTCTAGATCTCAGTTTCCAAGGGCGAATCTCATGTGTGGCCTCCTAAAATCTCAACACAATTCATGGCAATACTTCTCTGAGGACAGTTCCACAACTCAGTCTCTAAGGGGAATCACACCAGAGTTCAAGCCCAGGTGGAACCAGACATCTCTTCCAACCGCCACACAAATGACCACAATTAAAAACAAAAGACTCCCACATGGCACTCATCTTCTTCCATATAGACACTAATAATAACCTCTGGCTGGAGGTTTTCATGAGGGGCACAGACCAACACAGTGTTCAAAATAAGCACCCTCGCACCTCATTTGTCACAAGTCAGGGTTGCCTGGACACCCTTCCTTTGAACACGGAATGATCATAGAGCCCTGCCTTTAATACTCCTCCACAATTCCAATTTGAGGCTTACTGACTGTGGGATTTAGATTCTTTATGTGAACTGGAGTCATGAGTAATCACAAGCACCAGTGGGCTAGACTCTGCAAGGCTTTGAAGTACTCATTTGATGCAAAGGATCCCTATTCTCACTTGATGGAGATCAGGAACCTTACAGAGGAAGGCGAGAGACGTAGTCCACAATAAATGCTTTTTGGACATTTTAGATTTGGGTGCACACATGGGATCTTTCTTTAGGTCCATTAGGTGCTGAGTATCTAAGCCACAGCCTCACACAGGGCCAAGTGGCCAATTCAGACACATCCCTTTCCAAACAATTAAGCAAAGAGCCCCAGGTGATGCCCATTCATTTCCATTTGAAAACTGTTTTCTTCAGGCTTCACAAAGGCGTGGCCTAATCAAAGACCTTCCTGTTATTCAGTGCAACAGAAGAATAGGTATGCAAAAGGCCCAAAGCAGGGTTTCTCCACAGAGACTTTACTGGTCACATTGATATCTGAGTTTTCTGAGATGCTCCAATTCCCTTCAGCTATCCTGTACATGGCCATGTCCCAGAGCTTGGAGGTGGTACATATCATGGACACATAACCATGAGCCTATTATGGTTAGTGGCCAGAATTCAGGCAGAAAACCGGAACTTAGGAAGACAGTAGGTGTTGCCCATCCAGAAGGCAAGCCAAGTCCATCTATAAATTGGGAAGGATGAATGCTGGGAAGCTTTCTACTAGACAGAACACATCCATTGATGCATGCTCTTTCTAATGTCTTCATCCACGAACACAGTGGGATACCCAGACATAGAAACACACTCCTTGTCAAATGACTTTCTAGAAACCATCCACTCCAAAATGAACATACTGCCTTTCCTACCTATTCTCAGAAAATGAGACAAGACCACAAACTCACACCCAACCCACAAAGGCACCTCCTTCCCCCAAGTAGGTCTGTGACTATCCGGAGTGTCCTCTTACTGGTGGGCCATACTATGTTCCCAGAAATGGCCTGTCCTGTCTCAGATCTGGTCTCCTTGGCCAATTCTGTGAGGTTATTAGGAGCCAGCGGTGAGCCATTACATGGAGATGACTTTTTCTCTCTCAGGTCCTTCATAGCTGCATACATCTTCTCCAGGGATCATTTCTGTATGGACCTTTGAGGATCTTAGCATGTGGAAGATCTGCTACATTCCTATATTGAAAGACCAACTCTGTCTCTAATCTTCTGTAAAGTTAGATTGAGGGAACAGTGTATGGTTAGGATTAATAACATGTTCGATATGAGTTAGGAATCATTCTGCAGGAATGATTGGGAAGCTGCAATATTTACAAGAAAATATAGGTGAGATATTAGTATGAAAACAGAAATGTAGGTAAGATTTGAAGCCCAGAAGGGCATTGGGCCCTTGATTGGGATACTTAGATTTGAATTATTTTCTGCAGAGATGTCTCAGATAAATTCAGTACAATGGCATAGGACCTTGTACGTTTTAATGATGGAATGTTGAAGAGAACTTCTAGTCAAAAAGGGATAGTTGAAATTATTAGAAAGATATTCAGTTTCAGAAAGAAGAGTGAGTATAGGTTTTGGACAAAAGTTCTCCAGCAATAGGGTTTCGGATAGAGAGTGAATTTAAATGTGAGCACATGTGAAGAGTCAGTCACAATGATGAACTGGGGAAAATATGTCGGTAAGCAGATATCAATAGAGACATTAAGAAATCAGGAAAAGTATAAAGTGAGTGATAGGATTAGATATTTTCAACAGGGTTGAGTTTGAATATATAATCTAAGGAAGAAAAAAATATGTTGTCACAAATAGGATTGACATTTGAGAACATTAGGCAACATGTACATGGATGTTTTTAGTAATCCATGCTCACTTTCATTTTAGGCTTTGGTACAATCATATGTTTGACCTTTGCATTTTGGGTCCCGAATATTACTGTGATAAAATGTATATGTAGATTGGGTGATATAAGTATTTCTTATACCATTTCTGAGAGCAATATTTTGAAGATGTATAAATTATTATTGGCGGTACAAAGATTTGTACTCTGTGTCTATGAATATAGAATTAATGCATGAATTGACAATACTGTGAATAAATAATATAACTGTTTCCACTTTAAATAATGGATTGAATTGATATGTGAAAATATACACAAAAACTTATATTGATATACAATCATTCATTCCAACCAGTTACACATCTAATTGTATAATTGCGTTATGTTTTATTATAAAGATTGTGTGAGATTTGCTTCAAAAGTGATTATGGAAACCGAAAATAATGTGTTTGGAAAGAAGTCTCATTAAAAGACCAGTCAAGAAACCTGGAGGAATATATGTGTTCTGAAGCAGTAAGTGATTGAAAGAGAAACAAATGCCTATAAATTTGTGAATTTGTGGATGAAATATATATCCTATGATGTGCATGAACTGAAGAAATATTAACGAACCAATGTTGAATAAAAATGAACATCAAAATACACACCATGTCCCATAGGAATCTAATTGCATTGATGTTAAACTGGGTCAATTACTGTAGAAATATTAGTATTTGTATGCACATTCACTGAAGTTAGTTTTAAGTACTAGAAAACAAATATGTAGTTCAGGTAAATGAATACTTCTGAGAATAATCTTGTGAAATTTTTATTATAAATCCACATACATGAACATGAATGAATTTCGGTAGTGTATATAAGACACATATATTTCATATTTTGAAAAATCTTGAGAGTGTATATATATATATATATATATATATATATATATATATATATATATATAAACACACACCCAAAACCCACACAGAGATATTAAAAAGTACCAATATATAAGCCAATCAATATTCATCATGAAATATATAACATCCACAGATGCAAAATAATTTATTTTACTGAGCATGGATTTATGTACAATGTTGTTCTCCTAGGAAGCTCACACATAGGTTGAATTTTCAGTTCCAACTGCTTTTAGGAGGAGTGATCTTTTCTCACAATTTTTATCTCCAAGTCAGCCAAGTCACAAAAATGTACGTGTGATACCAGGTAGGATTCTATATGTGCATATAAAAATACATGTGCTGAATAGGCTACAGAGAAAGGGCATATAAAAATACATGTGCTGAATAGGCTACAGAGAAAGGGAGACAGGAATTCACGTATTTGTTAACTACAAAAACCCATGGTGAACTATTTTAATTAAAAATTGTCTAGATTTATAACACCTACACTTTATCATGCAAAAGGCAAATCCAACTATACACCATGCCTCCTCTGAACTGTTTGTATTTCATTTCTGTTTGCATTATTTCTCTCCACCATATTAGGGTTAGTAGTCAGAGTCTAGTAGGGTATGGGTTAGTGTCAGGGATTCAGTATTTTGAATGTAAAATAGGAAAATGAATCAAATGTGTATGCAAATATGTGCTACACAAAATCTTCCTACTCTCATTCACAACAATACCTTGACACTATCTTTGCCCCAAGTAAGACAAAATAAAAGAAGAAGATTTAGAAAATCTGTGAATACATATCAGGAATGGAACATGGTTACGAGTTCACAATATTGGAGGTGGTAGAGGAGTTTCCAAAAGTAAGGGACAGGGTAAATACTGCACAAATATGGAGATCTGCCAGCCTAAAGACTTCTGGAGAACCTGCCTCTGAGGTTGGCCACTTGAAGTATATGTTGTAGTCAGGACCTATGGCTTCCTTTCTAGTGAGACCACCAAAGCTGGGTCTCCATCTATGTGACCTGCAGAACATGGTTTCTTATTTTCCAAAGAACGTGAGGCAGCAAGGCTAAATTCTCTCTTTGTAAGTAAACTCTTGCCACTGAAGGCTAAGTGTGGCCCCGTGTGGACTGTGAAGCCATTTGGTCATCCTCCACTTTTCATGGTGTCCTTGCTGCTGCACTGGGAGTTTGGTATTGGCTTCAGGAAATACAAGGAATTCAACTGGGTCACAGTGCTGGAGGGAGATCTGTCACGTGTTGTGCGTCAGGGTCTGCAGGAGAATGCACCAACCAGGCTTCTATCCCACATAGCTTGCCCCCTTGACCATAGCAACCTGATTCTGAACATTGCCCTGAAACCTCTCCATTCAACAAGATGCCTTTACATACAAGGGTCTGCTGGCTGCACCATGTCAGTTACAGGCCTTTTGGCAGATCCACATGACCCCACCACAGAAGTTTTATCACAGACCTGCAAAACACTGCTCTAGGCCCACTACTCAGCAGACTTTAACTTATTTGCATCATTGTTCTACACCATTTTCATGAAACCCAGTCAATCAAGGCACTGTCTGGTACACTCATGATGAGCAACAGGAAATCCAAAGTGTATCCAGTGTCACCTGGTGATGGGAATTTCAAATTTTTATGATGTTTATCTAGCCATTTTTCAAGGATGAGGTTGGAGGCACTGTGGGATTTAATTCATTCTGGAAACATTAAAAGGTGAGAAAGCCCATTTCAATGAAAGTTCTGGAGAACTCTCACAGGCAAGACTTCCCAAAGAGTGGCCAAAAGATCAAATGAAGCCAGGCCCATTGAGGTCTACAATGTGAGGTCCATGTGTGTTTTTACTCTCAACTATGGCTGTCAAGTCTTTCAGAATAAAATCATGTGATATTCTGGCTCAGATTCCCAGTGCTCTGTGGGAAGCCCCCCGGGCCTAGATCTCAGTTTCCAAAGGCCACTACCATGTGTGGCCTCCAAAAATCCCAACACAATTCATGGCAATACATCTCTGCAGTCATTTCCAGAACTCAGTCTCTAAGAAGACTCACACCAGAGTTCAAGCCAAGGTGGACCCAGTCATCTCTTCCATCAGCCAAACAAATGACCACAATTAAAACCAAAACACTCCCACATGGCTCTCAACTACTTCCACATAGACACTCATCATAACCTCTGGCTGGAAGTTTCCATGAGGGGTGCAGCTGAAGACAGTATCCAAAATATGCTCCCTACCCTCATTTGTCTAATGTCAGGGTGGCTTGACAACCTATCTGTGAACAAGGAGTGATCAATTAGGCCTGCCATTAATACTGCTCTGCTTCTCCAATTTGAGCCTTATGTCTGTGGGGTTTAGATTCTTTATGTGAATTGGAGTTATGAGAAAATCCAAGCACCTATGGGCTTGCCTCTGCAGGGCTTTGAAAAACTTTTTGAACCAAAGATACCTATTCTCACTTGATGGAAGTCAGGAACCTTACAGAGGAAGGCGAGAGACTTCATCCACAAGACTGCTCTTTTTCCATTTTGGTTTTGGATGCACACATGAGATCTTTCCTTAGATTCATCAGGTGGTGAGAATCCAAGTCACAGCCTCACACAGGGCCAAGAGGCTGATTCAGACACATCCCTTTCCACGGCAATTAAGCAAAGAGCCACAGGTGATGCTCATTATTTTCCATTAGAAAACTGTTTTCTTCAGGTTTCACAAAGGGGTGGACTGAGGCAAAGACCTTCCAGACATTCAGGGCAACGGAACAATAGGTAAACAAAAGGCCCAAATCAGTGTTTCTCCACTGACACTTTACTGGTCACACTGATATCTGAGTTTTCTGAGTTCCTCTCCATTCCCTTCAGCTATCCAGTACAAGGCCATGTTATAGAGTTTGGAGGTGGTACATATCTTTTACACAAAACCATGAGCCTATTCTTGAGAGTGGCCAGAATTCAGGAAGAAAACAGGAACTTAGGAAGATAGCAGGTGTTGCCCATTCATAAGGAAAGCCGTAGTCCATTCATAAATTTGGCAGGATGAATGCTGAGAAGCTTTCTACTAGATAGAACAATTCCATTGATGCATTCTCTTTTCTAATGTCTATAACCACAGACACAGTGGAATACACAAACCCACAAAGACACCCACAAAGGCAACTCTTTCCTCCAAGTTGGTCTGTGACTATCCAGAGTGTCCTCTGACTGGTGGGCCATACTATGTTCCCCAAAATTGCTTGTCCTGTCTCAAATCTGCTTTCCTTTGCTAACTCTGTGAAGTATTCAGGAATCAGTGGTGAGCCAATACCTGCTTTATCAGGAAAGAATTATCTTCAGAGCTTCCCTGGCATTTGGCCATCCTCACATCTGTAGGTAAGTGCCGCAGCCCGGCTGGCTGGGCAAAATAACCGGGGGGGTGACGAACAACTTGGGTAGACTGATGCAGCAGGAGTGGAAGCCAATTATTGTTGAATAAGAGCGGTATTTATACATTTTACACAGCCTATCTAATTAGCATGAAATAGATACAGCAGTCAAACAATAAGGAATCTCCACACTTAATGGCTCGCTTTTGTTACTTCACAAACCACTCCCTCTGGCATTTTGCCAGGCGCCATCCAGACTTTTTTTACAGACTCTAACATTTCTCTGGCAAAATAACAGGTGCCAATCTGACTTGTTTACAGACCTTAACAGGTAAGAAGAAAGACTGACTCTGTCTTTGGTAAATTCAAACAAGTGAGACCACTGGGACTGGGATTGGTAATGGCTCTGGGTGCCTGGCTTCCTGGATCCCAAGTTCAGAGACTTTCATCATCAAGGAAGTGAGGTGTGGTCACTTCTTTCAGGAACTGAATGAGGTAACTGCCTTGGCAACCACTTTGTCCTAACAGTTGCTTCCAAGGGTCCCATGAGATGGAGGCTGCCCCTACTTCCTGTGACACTTTCATATGTTAGAATGGTATATCAACCATACGCACCTTGGAAGAGCTTTCCACACAGGCCTGGTTTGGTCTACTCTACATTAAGAAGAGTGAGGCTGATTCAGACACATTCCTTCATCCTACCAGGTTCTTTGCCATGGAGATGTCTTTTGCTCTCTCAGGTCCTTCATAGCTGCCTACATCTTCTCCAGAGATCATTTCTGCATGTACCTTTGATGTTCTCAGCAGGTGGAAGATCCCATACATTCCTGTATTGTAAGACCAACACTGTCGCTGCTCCTCAGTAAAGTTAGATTGAGGGAACAGTGTATGATTAGTGTTATTAACATGTTCGATATGGGTTAGGAACCATTCTGCTGGATGAATAATGGTATTGGGAACCTGTGATATTTATAAGAATATAGAGGTGAAATATATGTACGAAAACAGAAATCTAAGTAAGATTTGAAGCCCAGAACTTCATTTGTCCCTTGATTGGGATACTTAGCGTTGAATTACATTCTGCACAGATGTTTCAGATAAATCGATATACAATGGTATAGGACTTTTCACCTTGGATGATTGAATGTAGAAGAGAACATCCAGTCAAAAAGTGATAGTCGGTAGGATTAGGAAGATAGTCGGTAGGTTTAGGAAGAAGAATGAGTGTAGGATTTGGAACAAAAGTTCTTTAGAACTAGGGTATCGCTAAGAGAGTGAATGTAAATATCAGCACATGTGATGAGGAAGTCACAATGATTAACTGGGGAAAATATGTAGGAAAGCAGATATCAATAGAGACATTACAAAATCAGGCAAAGTATAAAGTGAGTGACAGGATTAGACCTTTTCAACATGTTTGAGTTTGAATATATAATCTTTGGAAGAAACAAATATGTAGTCACCAATAGAATTTTCATTTGAGAGCATTAGGCAACCTGGACATGGATGTTTTTAGTAATCCATGTTCACTTTCCATTTAGGTTTTGTACAATCATAAGTGTGACCTTTGCTTTTTGTGTCCAGAATATTACTGTGATAAAATGTATATGGAGATCAGGTGACATGGGTATTTCTTCCACCATTTCTGGGAGCTATATTTTGAGGACGTATAAATTAGTATTGGGGGTACAAAGAGGTGTACCTGTGTCTATGAATATAGAGATAATTCGTGAATAGACTGTACTGTGAATAAATAATATAACTGGTTCCACTTTAAATAATGGATTGAATTGATATCTGAAACTAAGTAAGAAATCTTATATCGATATACAACCATTCATTCCAACCAGTTATACATCTAATGGTAATATTAGTGTTATGGTTTATTGTGACGGGTTTGTGCGTTTTGCTTCAAATGTGATAATGGAAATCGAAAATAATGTTTTTGGGAAGAAGTCTCATGAAAAGAGCAGTTATGAAACATGGAGGAATACATGTGTTCTCAAGCAGGAAGTGATTGAAAGTGAAACAAATGCCTATAAATTTGAGAAATTTTGATGAAACATATATGCTATGATGTGCATAAACTGAAGATAGTAATGTACCAGTGTTGAATAAAAATGAACGTCAAAATACACATCATGTCTCATAGAGTCTACTTGCATTGATGTTCAACTGGGTCAGTTACTGTAGAAATATTAGGATTTGGGGGGGAATTAATAATACAATTTATTTTAGCACTAGCATGCCACAGAATGTAGAAGAAAGATCAATGGATTTTTAGTTATAGCACTAATAATCTAACATTTAGTGACTATTTTAGATAGTCTAGAAATTACATAAGGCTATGTAACATATTTTTTTATTTAACATTCATCAAAGCTTGGAATTTTCGTAATATTTCTTCTTTTATCTTTTTTTATTTTTTCAGTTGTTGATTGACCTTCATTTTGTTTATTTGTATGTGGTGCTGAGAATAGAACCATGTGCCTCACACATGCTAGAAAAGCATGTTACCTCTGAGCCACAAACCCAGCCCCTCCACTTCTATCTTAACATCATACACTCATGTCCCTCTTGTTTACTCACTTTCTTCCTCATTTTCCCCCTACTCTCCCTTCCTTTTTGGTTTCCCCTCCATATCTATTTTTCTCTCATATCATTACAAACAGTAGTATGCTATGAAATTTAAATTTAAGACTGTTTTTTATAGTCATTCTTTTTCTTGAGAAAATTTAAAAATTATAATCACCTGATAGATATATTACAATACATTTATTATACATATGTATCTATATTCATGCATATGCATTACATATATTATATATATATATATATATATATATATATATATATATATATATATATATATATATATATATATATATTTAAAAGTACTTTGATTTTCCTGTTAGAAATAATATAGACCAAGTCTTTCTTAATTCTCAATTCTTCCATAATTAACATCTTACAGTGAAAATCAAATAAACATATTTAAGTAAACAGGTATCATTCTTATTTATCAATACTGATAATTTAAAGTTTTATATCACATTAAGCTGTAATGTGGCATATTAACTCTTATGAATTAGAGAAATTTTATTTGAACAACCTATTATTTAAGGACCATATGCACTGACATTTTAAAAGGCTTTCTTGTGATTTCAATTTCTATCAATTGTGTATTAATTGCCAAATACTTATTTTAGTACTTTTCATGTTCATAATTGATATAAAGTCAATTGTTTAATTCTTCTTGTAAGTAGTTACTTATTACAGTAGGGACATTATTAATAATACTACATCTTTATAAGAAAAATGGTACAAATTTATTTTCATGCAAAATTAAGAATAATTGTATGGTCTAGATGTTTGATTGTTGATACATATAACAAAGAGCTTTTGATGAGTCTCTTCCCCAGTAAAACATAAAATGCAAAGATATAGTTAGGTTTGTATGTCCAAATAAAGATAAGAAAAAATACACATTATCAGCTAGAAACTATTAAATAAAAGATGAAAAGAACAATCCAACACATTGTACGAACTTGTCAGATGAGGTAGTATTGTGGAAAAATAGCCTAAGACTAGACCTTGTCCATGACAAAATATTCACGAAAAAAATGAAATATGAAAAGTGTAGAAAATGCTATGAATTTTTCATGAAGTTAGGTGAATTATCCTTTAATCTCAATTTATGTGCATTTTCTGGTAAAATAAATTTGTGATATTCACAAAACAAAGTTTCTGTATAGCAAAATGAATACATCTGAACCCATTTTTAGCTGATTTCTTCCCACTAAATTTTAAACCTTTATTTATTTATTTGTTTATTTTTATTGGTTGTTCAAAACATTACAAAGCTCAAGATATATCATCTTTCATACATTTGACTCAATTGGGTTATGAACTCCCATTTTTTCCCCAAATACGAATTGTAGAATCACATCGGTTACACATTCACATTTTTACATAATGGCATATTAGTGACTGTTGTATTCTGCTACCTTTCCTATCCCCTACTATCCACCCTCTCCTCCCCTCCCATCTTCCCTCTCTACCTCATCTGCTATTGTTCAATTCTCTCCATTGTTTCCCCATCACTTCCCCTCACAACATCTTATATGCAATTTTGTGTAACATTGAGAGTTTCCTACAATTTTCATAAGCTTTCCCTTCTCTCTCCCTTTCTCTCCCCCCATTCGTCTTTGTTTAATGTTAATCTTTTCCTCATGCTCTTCCTCCCTGTTCTGTTCTTATTTGCTCTCTTTATAACAGAGAAGACATTTGGCATTTGTTTTTTAAGGATTGGTTAGCTTCGCTTAGCATAATATGCTCTAATGCCATCCATTTCCCTGCAAATTCTATGATTTTGTCTTTGTGCTGTGTAATACTCCATTGTGTATAGATGCAACATTTTTTTATCTATTAATCTATTGAAGGGCATCTAAGTTTGTTCCACAGTCTAGCTATTGTGAATTGTGCTGCTATGATCATTGATGTGGCAGTATCCCTATAGTACGCTCTTTTAAGATCCTGAGAGAACATTCCAAGAAGGGTGATAGCTGGGTCAAATGGTGGATCCATTTCCAGCTTTTCCAGGAATATCCATACTTCTTTCAAAATTGGCCTCACCAATTTGCAGTCCCACCAGCAGTGTACAAGTGTATCCTTTTCCCCAAATCCTCGCCAACACTTATTGTTGTTTAACTTCATAATGGCTGCTGATCTTACTGGAGTCAGATGGTATCTTAGGGTGGTTTTGATTTCCATTTCTCAGACTGCTAGAGATGGTGAGCATTTTTTCATGTACTTGTTGATTGATTGTATGTCCTCCTCTGTGAAGTGTCTGTTTAGGTCCTTGGCCCATTTGTTGATTGGGTTATTTGTTATCTTATTGTTTAATATTTTGAGTTCTTTGTATATTTTGGATATTAGGGCTCTATCTGAAGTGTGAGGGGTAAAAATTTGTTCCCAGGATGTAGGCTCTCTATTTACCTCTCTTATTGTTTCTCTTCTTGAGAAAAAACTTTTTAGTTTAAGTAAGTCCCATTTGTTTATTCTTGTTATTAACTCTTGGGCTATTGATGTCTTATTAAAGAATTTGGAGCCAGACACCACAGTATATAGATCATAGCCAACTTTTTCTTCTATGAGACGCAGTGTCTCTGATTTGATATCTAGCTCCTTGATCTATTTTGAGTTAACTTTTGTGCATGGTGAGAGAACGGGATTCAGTTTCATTTTGTTGCACATGGATTTCTAATTTTCCCTGCACCATTTGTTGAAGATGCTATCCTTCATCCATTGCATGTTTATAGCCACTTTATCAAATATAAGAAAGTTGTAATTTTGTGGATTGGTTTCTCTGTCCTCTATTCTATACCATTGGTCCACCTGCCTGTTTTGGTACCAGTACCACACTGTTTTTGTTACTCTTGCTTTGTAGTAAATTTTGAACTCTAGTATCGCTATACCTCCTGATTCACACTTCCTGCTTAGAATTCCTTTTGCTATTCTGTGTCTTTTGTTTTTCCATATGAATTTCATGATTGCTTTATCATTTCTACAAGAAATGCCGTTGGGATTTTGATTGGCATTGCTTTAAACCTGTAGAGAACTTTGGGTAATTTCGCCATTTTGATGAATTTAGTTCTGCCTATCCATGAACAGGGTACATTTTTCCATCTTCTAAGATCTTTTTCTATCTCTCTCTTTAGGGTTCTGTGGTTTTCACCTCTTTTGTTAGGTTGATTTCCAAGTATCTTATTTTCTTTGAGGATATTTTGAATGGAGTGGTTTTCCTCATTTCCATTTCAGAAGTTTTGTTGCTGATATACAGGAATGCCTTTGATTTATGCGTGTTGGTTTTATATCCTTCATTTATTAACTCTGGCAGTTTCTTTGTAGACCCTTTTGGGTCTGTTAAATATATTACCATGTCATCCACAAATAGCGATAATTCAAGTTCTTCTTTTCCTATTTTTATGCCTTTAATTTCTTTTGTCTGTCTAATTGCTCTGACTAGTATTTCAAGAACTAAATTGAATAGAAGTGGTGATAGAGGGCATCCCTGTCTTGTTCCAGATTTCAGAGGGAATGCCTTCAGTTTTCTCCATTTAGGATGATCCTAGCCTGAGGTTTAGCATATATAGCTTTTACAATGTTGAGGTAAGTTCCTGTTATCCCTAGTTTTTCTAGTGTTTCGAACATAAAGGGATGCTGAACTTTGTTGAATGTTTTACTACATCTATCGAGATGATCATATGGTTCTTGTCCTTAAGTCTATTGATGTGGTGAATAGCATTTATTGATTTCCGTATATTGAACCAGCCTTGCATTCCAGGGATGAATCCTACTTGATCATGGTGCACAACTATTTTGATATGTTTTTGTATTCAATTCACACAGATTTTATTGAGAATTTTTGCATCCAACTTCATTAGAGATATTGGTCTGTAGTTTTCTTTTTTGAAGTGTCTTTGTCTGGTTTTGGGATCAGGGTGATTTTGGACTCTGAGAATGAATTTGGAAGAGCTCCTTATTATTCCATTTCTTGATATAGCTTGAATAGTATTGGTATTAATTCTTCTTCGAAGGTTTTGTTGAACTCTGCTGTATACCCATCAGGTACAGGGCTTTTTTTGATTGGTAGTCTTTTGATGGCTTCTTCCATTTCTTTCTTTGTTTTTGGTCTGTTAAAATTGTGTGTGTCTTCTTGACTGAATATGGGCAGATCGTATGACTTAAGAAATTTATCGATATTATAACTATCTTCTATTTTATTGGAATATAGGATTTCAAAATACTTTCTAATTATCTTCTGAATTTGTGTACTGTCTGTTGTGATATTGCCTTTTTCATTCCGTATGTTAGTAATTTGAGTTCCCTCTCTTCTTCTCATCCTTAGCATGGCTAAGGGCCTGTAAATCTTATTTATTTTTTCAAAGAATCAACTTTTAGTTTTATCAATTTTTTCAATGTTTTTTTTTTGTTTCAGTTTCGTTGATTTCTGCTCTAATTTTAATTATTTCTTGTCTTCTACTACATTTGCTGTTGTTTTGCTCTTCCTTTTCTAGGTTTTTGATGTGTACTGTGAGTTTATTTATTTGTTGTTTTATTCTTTTTTTGAGGAAAGAACTCCAAGAAATGAATTTCCCTCTTAAAACTGCCTTCTTTGTGTCCCATAGATTCCAGTATGTTGTGTCTGTATTGTCATTTGATTCTAAGAATTTTTTATCTCCTCCTTTATGTCTTCTGTAACCCATTGATCATTCAGTAGAATATTGTTCATTTTCCATGTGATGTAGGATTTTTCCTTCCTTCTATTCTCATTGATTTCCAGTTTCATTCCATTATGATCAGATATGGTGCATGGTATTATCTCCACGCCTTTATATTTACTAAGAGTTGCCCAATGGCATAATATATGGTCTAACTTGTAGTAGGATCCATGTGCTGCTGAGAATAAAGTGTATCCACTTGATGATGGTTGATATATTCTATATATGTCAGTTAAGTCAAGGTTATTGATTGTGCTGTTGAATTCTATAGTTTCTTTATTCAGTTTTTTATAGAGGATCTGTCTAATGGCGAGAGCGGTGTGTTGAAGTCACCCATAATTATTGTGTTGTAGTCCATTTGACTCTTGAACTTGAGGCGAGTTTGTTTTATGAGCGTTGCAGCTCAATTGTTTGGTGCATAGCAATTGATAATTGTTATGTCTTGTTGGTGGATGGTTCCTTTTATCAATATATAGTGTCCTACTTTATCCCTTTTGATTAACATAGGTTTGAAGTTGATTTTATATGATATGAGTATGGCCACTCCTGCTTGCTTCCGAGGGCCATGTGAGTGGTATGATTTTTCCCAACCTTTCACTTTCAGCCTGTGTATGTCTTTACCTATCAAAAGAGTCTCCTGAAGGCAGCATATTGTTGGATTTATTTTTTTGATCCAGGTTACTAGCCTATGTCTCTTGATTGGTGAGTTTAGATTTTTAACATTTAAGGTTACAATTGAAATATGATTTATACTTCCAGTCATGTTTATTTATTTATTTATTTTAATTTGGGTAGTTTTTACTTTTTGGTTATTTTCTTACCCCTTTACTGAGATACCTCCCGCTGTTAGTTTTGGGCACTATTTTTCAATTCCTCTTCTTGTAGTATTTTGCTCAAAATGCTTTGCAGTGCTGGTGTTCTGTCTGCGAATTCTTTTAGCTTTTGTTTATCAAGAAAGACTTAATTTCATTGTCAAATCTGAAGCTTAATTTTGTTGGATACAGTATTCTTGGTTGGAATCCATTATTTTTCAGTGTTTGAAATACATTGTTCAAAGATCTTCTCGCTTTCAAAGTCTGTGATGAAAAATCAATTGTTAACCTAATTGGTTTACCCCTGAATGTTATCTGCCTACTTTCTCTCGTAGCTTTTAATATTCTCTCCTTGTTCTGTATGTTGGCTATCTTCGTAATTATATGTCTTGGAGTTTGTCTATTATGGTTTTGAATGTTTGAGGTCCTGTAGGCTTCCAGGATATGGCAATCCATTCCATCTTTCATCTCTGGGATGTTTTCTAGAATTATTTCATTTAATATGTTGTCCATTCATTTGGTTTGAATCTCTATGCCTTCTTCTATCCCGATGACTCCCAATTTTGGTTTTTTTATGACATCCCATATCTCTTGAATAGTTGCTCATGGGATTTAAGCATGTTTTCTGTGTTGACTATATTCTTTTCAAGTTGACAAACTTTGTCTTCATTATCTGATGTTCTGACTGCTACTTGATCTAGTCTATTTGAAATATTCTTGTTTGAGTTTTTAATTTGGTTTATAGTTTCCTGCATTTCTAGAATTACTGTATGATTTTTAAAAGATCTCTATCTCCTGGTAAACCTTGTTCTTTGCCATTTGAATTTGGTTGTTTAATTCATTTTCAAAATATACTTTTATTTCTTGGACTTGCTGCCTCATGTCTTCTCTATTATTCCTTTCCATCTGAGTTAGGTATGACTTAAGTTTTTTCCCTATCCCTGTTTCTGATGCTTCTAGGTTCTCCTGTAGTATTAAGTTGTCCTTCATTGTTTCTACACCTTTTTTTCCCCTTGTTTTTTCATGATGTTCACGTTATTTTCTGGCTCTATTTGATTGCTGTGTTTCTGCTCTCTTCTATAGATTTGTTATGGGTTTATATATCTCTGTTTTCTCTCCTTTGTGTTGCTAGACTATGCCTGCTTAAGTGGATTTCGCTGTTAAGGAATTCTGACAGCCGAGCTCCAGTGATGTCACCTCTCTGCTGTGGTGGGCCCCAGGCTCCTTGCCGGAGTGTCCGAATTGGGGGGGTGGACTGGATTGTCTCTTGTTGGTTTCAGCTCCCGGTCGCTGGCATGCCGGCAGTCTCCAGCCACCCAGTAGCGCGGGCAGCGGATGGGCTGTCGCCGGCGGGTGGGTGATCTCTAGCCACACAGTTGCGCGTTCGGTCGTCGGCAGGCGAGCGTTCTCCAGCCGTCAAGACATGCCGTCAGCAGGTGGGCTGGCGCCGGCAGGAAGGTGGTGTCCAGTTGCCCAGTCACACTGGCAGCGGTCTGGCGTTCTCCAGCCACCCAGTCAGGAGGGCCTGACCTCTAGTCCCCTGGTTTATCCTGCTAGTCCTGATTTCTCCTGCTAGACCAGATTTCTCCTGAGTGATGCTTTTCGGCAGCTCAAACTGTTCTCCGGGTCTGCCGTTTGTTGGGTGGGTAGGGTGTCTATTGTGAACCCTGGAACTCTATTGTTTTAATATTTTCCGCTTGCCCCTCGCCCCGCACTGGCTAGACAAGTTTCATTTTTGCCGCTGATGGGAAGGGGAGATGAAGGTCAGGTGCCTCTAGTTTTCTCCCAGTCTTTATGCAGACTTGCTCTGATTATCCCTCCCCCAAAAGCCTAGGAGAGATTTTATGCGAATTTTCCTCTGTATGTGAGATGAGCTGAGAAACACACCTGTTTTATTGTTGCAATCTGTCTGGGAGTGGTGGTGGTTACTTCAGCTCTCCAAGATGGTGGCTGCTGGTTTCCTTTGTGGAGTTTCCACTTTGGGGGATAGAAATGTACTGCTAACTTTCCCGTCTGAAATCCCAAATTCAGCTGGGGGCTCAGTGGATGCTCAGCCAGCAGGATTCCACAGAATCTGCAGCAATGTTTCTCCCTGCTTGCTGGTCGCTTCTCGGTGGTGCCTCACCATTTGTAGACACGGGGCAGGTCACGCGGATAAATCAGAATGGATCTCCGGTTGCACAAGTGGCTTGTGTTTGAGACTCAATTACCAGACCTCGGTGGTGGAAATCATTCTTCTAGATTTCGGTAAACAGCCATTTTCCTGTAAGATCCTAACAAGATAGTTTTTCATCGTTCTAACTCGTTATTCACCTGCGCAGTGGCAGGGTACACTGGGTGTGATACACTGTCTTCACAGTCATCTTGCAATGCCGAAATATTAGGATATGGATGCACCATTTACTGAAAACTGTTTCAGTACTAGGAAAAAATATGTATTTCAGGTGGATGAATATTTCTGAGAATAATTTTTTAAAAAGTGGATTATAAATCCACATACATGAATATGAATGAATTTAGGGAGTGCATAATAAGACACAAATATTTCATATTTTGAAAAATCCGGAGAGTATATATATATATATATATATATATATATATATATATATATATACACACACACACACACAGACATTAAAAACTAGCAATATATATGCCAATTGAAATTCATCATGAAATACATATCATCCACAGACCCAAAAATATTCATATACTTAACATGGATTTATGTATAATGTTGTTCAACTAGGAGGCTTACCCATAGGTTGAATTTTCAGTTCCAACAGCATTTAGGAGGAGTGATCTCTTCTCAAAATTTGTATTTGCCAAGTCAGTCACCTCACAAAAATGTACGTGTGATACCAGGTACGATTCTATATGTGCATATAAAATTACATGTGCTGAATAGGCTACAGAGAAAGGGAAACAGGAATTTACATATTTGTTAACTTTCAAAACACACGGAGAACTATTTCAACAAAAAATTGACTAGATTTATAACTTCTAACCTATATAATGCAAAAGGCAATTCCAACTATACACCATGCCTCCTCTGAACTGCTTGTATTTCTATTCTGTTTGAGTTTTTATTCTCTATCATATTACGATTAGTAGTCAGAGTCTAGTAGGGTAGGGGTTAGAGTCAGGGATTCAGTATTTCGAATGGAAAATTGGAAAATGAATCCAATGTGTATGCAAATATGTGCTACACAAAATCTTCCCACTCCTCCAGAACAATGGCTTGACATTATCTTCGCCCCAAGTAAGACATAATTAGAGGAGAAGAGTTAGAAAATCAGTGAATACTTATCTGGAATGGAATATGCTAAGGAGTTCACTACCTTGGAGGTGGTAGAGGAGTTTCCAAAAGTAAGGGACAGGGTGAACACTCCACAAACATGGAGCTCTGCTGGCCTAAAGACTTCTTGAGAAATTGCCTCTGAGTTTGGGCACTTGAAACATATGTTGTTATCAGGAGCTTTAGCTTCCTTTGTAGTGAGATCATCAAAGCTGGGTCTGCACCTATGTGACCTGTAAAATATAGTTTCTTATTTTCCAATGAACATGAGGCAGCAGTCCTGAATTTGATCTTTGTAGGTAAACTGTGGCCACTGGGTTCTATTTGTCTCCCTGTGTGGACTGTGAAGCCATTTGTTCATCCTCCAATTTTCATGGTGTTTCTTGCTGCTACAATGGGAGTTTGGTATTTGCTTCATGAAATACACAGAGTTCAACTGGGACACAGTGCAGGAGGGAGTTCTGTCACGTGTGGTATTTCAATTTCTGCAGGAGAATGCACCAACCATGCTTCTATATCACATAGCATGCCCCATTGACCATAGCAAATCGATTCTGAACATTGCCCTGAAACCTCTCCAAATAACAAGATGCCTTTACTTAGAAGGGACTGCTGGCTGCATCATGTCAGTCACAAGCCATTTGGAAGCCAATGGCAGATCCACATGGCCCCACCACAGATGTTTTATCACACACCTGCCTACCACTGCTCTAGGCCCACTAATCATCAGGCTCCAACTTATTGGCATCTCTGTTTTACACAATTTTCATTAAAACCAGTCAATCAAGGCAGTGTCTGTTATACTCATGATCAGCAACAGGAAATCCAAAGGTTCTCCTGTGCCAGCTGGTCATGGAAATTTCAAAAATTTCATGGTATTTTTCTAGCCATATTTCAACAATGACGTTGGAGGCACTGTGAGTTTCAGTTCATTCCAGAACCATTAATGTTGACGAAGCTCATTTCAATGAAAGCTCTGGAGAAATCTCACAGGCAATGCTTCCCAAAGAATGGCCAAAAGGTCAAATGAAGCCAGGCCCATTGAGTTCTACAATGTGAGGTCCATGTGACTTTTGACTCTCAACTACGGCTGCCAAGTCTTTCAGAAGAAAATTATGTGATATCTTGGCTGTGATTCCCAGTGCTCTGTTGAAAGCCACCCTGGGCCTTGATCTCAGTTTCCAAGGGCGACTCTCATGCATGGCCTCCTAAAATCCCAACACAATTAATGGCAATACTTTTCTGAGGTCAGTTCCAGAACTCAGTCTCCAAGGGGAAAAACACCAGAGTTCATGTCAAGGTGGACCCAGTCATCTCTTCCAATCACCACACTAACAACCACAATTAAAACCAAAACAATCCCACATGGCCCTCATGTTCTTTTATATAGACACTCATCATAACCTATCGCTGGAAGTTTCCACGAGGGGCGAAGCCCAAGACAGTCTCCTAAATAATCTCTCTTGCCCCTAATTTGCCTAAATTCAGGGTGGCCTGGACACCATTCCTGTGAACCAGGAGTGTTCAAATAGGCCTGCTGTTAATACTTCTCTGCTTCTCCAATTTGAGGCGTATTGACTGTGCAGTTTGGATTCTTTATGTGAATTGTAGTCACGGGAAAACTCAAGCAATTTAGGGCTTTGAAGAAATGATTTGGCCCAAAGGATCCCTATTCTAACTTGATGGAGGTCAGGAACCTCACAGAGAATGGGGAGAGACTTCATCCACAATAACTGCACTTTTGGCCATTTTTGTTTTGGATGCACACATGTGATGTTTCTTTAGATTCTTCAGGGGTTGAGAATCTAAGCCACGGCCTCACACAGGGCCAAGAGGCTGATTCAGACACTTCCATTTTCAAAGGAATTAAGCAAAGATCCACAGGTGATGTCCATTCATTTCCATTTGAACCTGTTTTCTTCAGGCTTCACAAACGGATGTCTTGAGGCAAAGACCTTCCTGACATTCAGGGCAACAGAACAATAGGTAAGCAAAAGGCCCAAAGCAGGGTTTCTCCACTGAGACTATCATGGTCACACTTATATCTGAGTTTTCTGAGATGCTCGACATTCCCTTTAGCTATCCAGTACATGGCCATGTCACAGGGCTTGGAACTGCTACATATCTTGGACACAAAACCATGAGCCTATTCTGGAGAGTAGCCAGAATTCATGAAGAATGCAGGAATTTTGGAAGATACCACATGTTGCCCATCGATCAGGCAAGCTGAAATCCATTCATAAATTCGGCAGGATGAATGCTGGGAAGATTTCTGCTAGACAGGAGACAACAATTGATGCATTCAGTTTTCTAATATCTAAAACCATGCACATAGTGGGATACACAGACATAGAAACACTTGCTTGCCAAACGACTTACTATAAACAGTTCACTCCAAACCAAACAAACCGCCTTTCCTACCTATTCTCAGAACATGAGACAAAACCACAAACCCACACCGACAACCACAGAGGCACCACCTTCTACAAAGTATGTCTGTGACTATCCAGCGTGTCTTCTGACTGGTGGGCCAACTTATGTTCCCCGGAAGACACCAACTCTGTGAACTTGTCAGGAGCCAGCGGTGAGCCACTATCTGCTTTCTCAGGAAAGGCCCCTCTTCTGAGTTTTCCTGGCAGTTGGCCATCCTCATATCTGTAGGTACCATGAAAGACTGACTCTGTCCTTGGTAAATCCAAACAAGTGAGCCCACTGGGACTGGGACTGGGACAGGCTCTTGGTACCTTGCTTCCTGGATCCCAAGTACCGAGAGTTCCATGACCAAGGAAGTGAGGTGAGGTCACTTCCTTCAGGAACTGAATGAGGTCACTGCTTTGGCAACCACTTTGTCCTAACAGTTGCTTCCAAGGGTCCCATGAGATCGAGGCTTCTCCTACTTCCTGTGACACTTTCACAAGTTAGAATGGTATATGAACCATAGGCACCCAGGAACAGGTCTCCAAACAGGACTGTTTGTGTCCATCTTCTCTACATTATGAACAGAGAGGCTGATTCAGACACAACCCTTCATCCTGACCAGGTTGTTTGCAATGGAAGATGACGTTTGCTCTCTCAGGTCCTTCATGGCTGCCTACATCTTCTCCAGGGATCACTTCTTCATGGACCTTTGAGTTTTACAACAGGTGGAAGATTCTCTACATTCCTGTATTGTAAGACCAACTTGGTCCCTGCTCTTCTGTAAAGTTAGATTGAGGGAACAGTGTATGGTTAGGGTTAATAACAGGTTTGATTTGGGTTAGGAATTGTTCTAATTGATGAATAATGGTATTGGGAACCTGTGATATTTATAAGAATATATAGGTGAAATATAAGTATGAAAACAAAAATCTAGGTAAGATTTGAAGCCCAGAAGGGCATTGCGCTATTGATTGGGATACTTAGCTTTGATATACGTTCTGCACAGGTGTTTCAGATCAATCGATAATCAATGGCATAGGACCTTGTACCTTGGATGATTGAATGTAGAAGTGAACATCCACTAGAACAGGGATAGTCGGTAGGATTAGGAAGATATTCGATAATTTTCAGAAGAAGACTGAGTACAGAATTTGGACCAAATGTTCTTTAGCAATAGTGTATCGGGTAGAGAATGAATGTAAATGTCAGCACACGTGAAGGGTCAGTCACAATGGTGAACTGGGGAAAATATTTAGGTAAGCAGACATCAATAGAGACATTAGGAAATCAGGCAAAGTATAAATTGAGTGATAGGATTAGACATTTGCAACAGGGTTGAGGTTCAAAATATAGTCTTAAGAAGAAACAAATATGTAGTCACCAATAGGGTTGACATTTGAGAGCATTAGGCACACTGGACATGAATGTTTTCAGTAATCTATGATCACTTTTCATTTAGGCTTTGATACAATCATAAGTGTGACCTCTTCTTTTTGTGTCCAGAATATTACTGTGATAAAATGTATATGTAGATTAGGTGACATGAGTATTTCTTCCACCATTTCTGGGAGCAACATTTTGAAGATGAAAAAATTAGTATTGGGGTTACAAATAGATTTACTCTGTGTCTATGAACATAGAGATAATTTATGAATAGACGATACTGTGATTAAATATTATAACTTGTTCCAACTTTAAATATTCGATTGAATTGATATCTGAAAATAAACAGAAAATCGTATATTTATATGCAATCATTCATTTCAACCAGAAATACATCTAATGGTAATATTAGGGTTATGGTTTATCATGAAGAGTGTGTCAGTTTTTCTTCAAAATGATTATGGAAATCGAAAAAAAAAGCGTTTGGACAGAAGTCTCATGAAAAAACAATCAAGTAACCTGGAGGAATACATGTGTTCTGAATCAGGAAATGATTGAAAGTGAATCAAAATCCTATAAATTATTGAAGTTGTTGATGAAATATATATCCTATGATGTGTATAAACTGAACAAATAGTAATGTACCAGTGTTGAATAAAATGAACTTCAACATAGACATCATATCCAAGAGGAATCTAGTTGCATTGATGTTAAACTGGGTCAGTTACTGTAGAAATATTAGGATTGTATGCACCACTCACTGAAGTTAGTTTTCAGTACTAGAAAACAAATATGTAATTCAGGTGGATGAATATTTCTGAGAATAATATTGTGAAAAGTTGATTATAAATCCACATACATGAACATGAATGAATTTAGGTAGTATATGTAAGACACATATATTTCATATTTTGAAATATTTGGAGAGTGTATATATATATATATATATATATATATATATATATATATATATACCCCCCCCCACACACACACACACAACACACACACCCAGACAATAAAATGTAGCAATATATATGCCAATCGAAATTCATCATGAAGTATATATCATCCACAGATGCAAAAATATTTAATTTACTGAACATGGATTTATGTATAATGTTGTTCTACTAGGAGGCTCACCCATAGGTTGAATTTTCTGTTCCAACAGCGTTTAGGAGGAGTGATCTCTTCTCACAATTTGTATCTTCCAAGTCAGCCACCTCACAAGAATGTACATCTGATACCAGGTAGGATTCTATATGTGCATATAAAAATACATGTGCTGAATCGGCTACAGAGAAAGGGAGACAGGAATTCACATATTTGTTAACTTTAAAAACACATGGAGAACTATTTCAATTAAAAATTAACTAGATTTATAACACCTACCCTATATCATGCAAAAGGCAAGTGCAACTATACACCATGCCTCCTCTGAACTGCTTGTATTTCTATTCTGTTTGGGTTATTTTTCTCCATCATATTAGGATTTGTCATCAGAGTCTAGGAGGGTATGGGTTAGTGTCAGATGGCCCAGCTGGCATGACACATCAACTTGGGTGTCGATCCTAGTTGGGGAGGAATGAAGGGACAAGAGACACGAGAGATGACAGCAAGACAGGAGTTCTGATCATGCTGCAAAGTTTTATTATTCTCAGAGGGTATTTATATGCTGCGGATGGGAAAGCTCTCTTATCGGCAGTTGCTGGATGTCTTCACAGGGTGAGATAACCTCAGGATGTTTCAGGTAGACAGATGGTAGCCGGATGTCAAAAGGAGATAGATGGCTGTGGGATGTCTCCCAGGCAGGTTGTGTCCCAGGGGGATGTTTCTTGTGTCAGTCTATTTTTTGAAGGAGAACTTCCTTCTAGCCCCTGACATCTCCCCTTTTGTTATATAAAATATTCGACCATACCTTACAGGCCATGGATTTAGGGGGTGATAGTGGCTCTGTTTCTCTAGGATGCCTTAGAATATCTCCTGATTTGAGCGAGCATTTTTCCTAGGAGATTTCATGTTGGCTTTGGCATGTTTTTGGAGGAGACGTCTTTGAGGGGATAGCATGCCAACCGCCATGCACCAGAGCGTGTCATTCAGAGGTCTTGTGTTTGGGGATCCGTGGATCCATCCTCCTGCAGTCCTTCCTGGACCCTCCGTTATTATGGCCTAACGTGCTCATTCCAAGTGTGTGTCCTCCCCCAAGCGGAGGGGCCCATGGAGAACGAACCCTTATTGCAAGGGTAGAAGATGATTGCTCAGAGCTGTTACTTATAGTTTTCTGTAAGAAAGAGAGATCTGTGGGGATGTAAACTTAATAAGCCTGTGAGAAGGGTTGAACATTCTTTTAAATGTTGGCAGTGCTGTCTTCCATCTCCAGACCATGATAGTGGACCTGTATGGGCTTAGAAACCAAAATATTAATCTGTTCTTTAATAAATTGTACCAGCCTCTTTATAATGCAGGGGCCTATGGACACCATTAAAAGTAAACCCAACAAAGGGACTAATAGGGGAAGAAGGTAGTGTAGAAATCCATTATGCCCAATCCAGAGGGGATTTTCAAATAGTTCCCTTTGTCTCTTTTCTGGATCTTCTTGAAGCTGCTTAATTTTAATGCGTACTATGCCTGATTTATTGGCATAAAAGCAGCATCGTTCCCCTAAGGCTAAGCAAATACCTCCCTGGTTAGCTGTCAGCAAATCTAAGCCCCGTCTGTTTTGAAGGAACACTTCTGCCAGGGAATTTATTTGGTCCTGCAAATCTTTAAAGGTTCCTGATAAAGTTTGTACATAATTTATAAGTTGTTGAGACAGGCGATGGTAAGAGTGAATAGCCGTGCCTAAGCCACTGTACCTGTGCCCACAGCAGCTGTTATTCCAAGGCTGGCAATGAGTGGTAAAGCCTGTATTGCCCACCTATGTCTTTTGACTAAAGTGTCTAGGCTAGAAATTGGTAGAGGTTCATCTCCTGGGACAATAGTTATATCAGGGAGTAATAAAGCAAGAACACAACCAATGGTCCAATTCGCTGGAAGCGTGGGAAGGCCGAGTTTCCTCCACACATAAAAACTGTGCCATTGGAGGGACAAAGAGATGGGGTGGGAGAGGAATAATTTTATACTGTTGAGCAATTTCCAAAGGAAGTAAGTCGAACATCAATATCATAGGTATTATTCTGCATCGCGCCTAAAATAAATAATGTAAAATTGCCTATAGGCTGTACTTTAAAGGGAAATCCGGGTTGGCATGTATTATCATTGTCCATGATAGAATTAATAGGAACTGCCATAGGCATGATTGCCCCTGCTGTCATGCAGAGCCAGCAATCACCAGCAAGGGTGGGGTTCGAATTATTAAGCTAGGAGAATGTAGTTTGCAAAATATCTAATGTATTGGTATCTAAACCTGGGAACTGGGATTTAGGCTACATTAAGGGATGATATGTGAGCTCAGGGATTTGGGGTTTCAAAAGTTTGATTATCTGAGGATGCTTGACTGCATCAGTGGGTCCTCCACCATCAGAGACCCCTGTAGGGGCCTTAATGGGCCAGTAGGAACCTTTTCCGACAGTGCCTTGGCACCCAGCTGACTGTAGCTTGGTGTATTTGCCATCTCCTCCATGGTCAAAGAGAATGGGGGTATAATGAATAGTGGTCCCCCTGCTGCATGAGTTTTAGTTAGGGAGGCTTCAAAAAATTGTTCTCCCTGTTTATTAACACAAAGTGAAGCCGACACATTACAAGAGACATGCATCGCCTGGGTATGCGTACAAGTTGCAGAACAATTTTGGAGAGCTTTACTTGTACTAGGGGGAATAATCTTTGGCTTGTTAACACATACCCATTTAGGCTGATGAACTCCTCCGAGATTATGGTCAACCTTGGCACGGAGGTAAGTCACCTTAGTCATGCAGTCAGCAGTCTGGGTCCAACTAGTGGGAGCCTCAGTCCAAAATCCTCCTTTGCATTCACGGGGGGGGGGGGCAAAAAGGTACTCCATGGTGTTGGAAATTGGAGGTCCAAGGCCTCCGTGTTCAAACCTGTTCAGCAGAAGTGCCTTAAGCAGGATACTCGCACAGATTGTTGGCTGTATCTGAAATGGAGGAAAATTTGTCCTCAGGGGGAGGGCCTCCGTCCCTGGGTTGAGGTAAGTAATTTACCTGTTTAACCAGGCATTCTGGTAACCATCTTGGGGATGCTTGCTCTTGGTCCAAAACACAAGCTGAGCCTCATCCCCTGATGAGGATAGGATCTGGGCGTTTTCATTTATTTGTAATGGGATTGCACCACATAACAGGCGAGCGAACAGAATTGGACGAAGGATGCCAGTGTCTGTCTGTGGCCAAATGGCCTTCACTGTCTAAGGTAAGAAAAATAAGGGCAAATAATGCATGGTTAAGGCGATCCCTGGGAGTGGTAAATACAAGGGCGGAAGCCTTAAGATGGGATAGCCAAGTCTTTAAGCTAAGATGGGCAAGTTCCACATGCCTTGGCCCTGAGAGTTGTATGGAATTTCAGTAGTATGACAAAATTGCAAGGTAGCACAAAACTGTTTAAACTTGGCACTGGTATATGCAGGACATTTATCTGTTTTAATATGTATTGGTTTACCCATTATGAAAAAGGCTGAAACAAGATGAGAAAGGACATCTTTGGTAGCCTCTCCAGAATGTGGTGATGCAAAACTAAAGCCGCTAAAGGTATCTATAGAAACGTATATACATTTGGTTTTTCAAAATTCAGGAAAATGAATAACATCCATTTGCTAAACCTGATTGGGCTGTAATCCTCGGGGGTTAACTCCCAAGTGTTGAATGGGGAGGGAGACAGTGCAACCAGGGCATGCTTTTACTATATCTCATGCATGTTGCCTGGTAATTTTCCAAAGTAATCGATGGCTCTGGGAATTTAGATGGTGAAGATTTTGTAACTCCATGGCCTTTTGAATGGAGCCAACAAAAATTGGAAAGATGGAACGTGTTGCTGCATCAGCTTGGGCATTACCTTGTGTTAGAGGGCTCAGAAGGTCAGAGTGTGTCATGATGTGTCCTAAGGAAAATGCATGTTTTCTGGCCTGAATTAGCTGCTGAAGCTGGTGAAACAGAAAGGGGGAATTGGAAGAAGCCATAATGGTGGGTGAAATCTCCAGCAGGGGCACAGAAAGAGCAATGTAGGCACTGTCTGTATAAATATTAACAAAATTATCAAAAAAACTTTATGAAAACTTGTGTTATGGTGAACAATTCCACAAACTGAGCTGACTGATAGACAGTATCAAAGGTGGTAGGCTTGTTATTGACAACAAAGACTGCACGGCCATTACTGGAACCATCTGTAAAGACAGTAAGTTCTTGAGGAATGGGAGCCTTTTGAGTAATTTTGGGAAAAATAAATGAATGTAACTGGACAAAATTTAAAACGGGGTCATTGGGGATGTGGTTATGAATTGTTCCCAAAAAGCCTGATAGGGCAATACCCCATTGATCCATGTCTCTAGTAAAAATTGTAGTAAGGGTTTGGTCCTTAGTATATGGAATTAAAATATTATCAGGGTCTTTGCCAAAATGTTGTCGAGAAAGCAAACGACCTTTAAAAATAAGAGAAGCTACCTGAGCAAGATAAACAGTAATAACCTTGGAGGATGTGGTGGATACAAGGACCAAAAGCAAGGGGCAGCCTTTATTTTTAAAATGTGGATCTCGCTGCCAAAATATTCCTGTGGGTGTATGAGGAGTGTGGAAAATAACCAGAACCAGAGGAAGGTTATAAGAAATTTGTGTAACAAACTTTTGGGCAATGGCTTCTGTGACTTGGTTTAATGCATGTCATGCCTCGGGAGTAAGCTTTTGAGGGGAGGAGGGGTGGGAATCACCTATCAAAATATCATTAAGGGGCAAAAGTACACAAGTGGGTAATTTTAAATATGTTCCTAGCAATTGAATATCCCCCAGTAATATTTGAAAATCATTAAGTGTGTGAAGATGGTAAACACATAGTTGTATTTTAGGAATTTGGATCTGATTATCTTGAAGTTTAAGGCCCAAATAGGTATAAGGGTCCTGTGTTTGAAACTTATCTGGAGCTATCTGTAGTCCCAAGGTAGTGAGGTTTTGTAAAAGTCCAAGTAACAATTATTAAGGTCATGGGTATTAGGTGCAGCAATTAACAAATCATCCATATAATGTAAAATATAATTTTGTGCTCATTGCTCTCTCACAGGGTCTACTGCTTGAGCAACGTGTTTTTGGCAAAGACTAGAGCTGTTGGCCATACCTTGGGGAAGAACCTTCCATTGAAATCTCTGCATAGGGCCCTGAAAATTAATGTGAGGGAGACTAAAGGCAAAATAGGGTCTATCCTCAGGATGTAAAGGAATGGTAAAAAAGCAATCTTTTAAGTCAATAACCATTTTACAATAGTTTTTTGGAATCGCCACTGGTGTGGGAATGCCTGGCTGTAGTGCTCCCATCGGGCGCATAACTTTATTAATGGCACACAAATATTGTAAAAGGCACCACTTGCCTGATTTTTTCTTGATAATAAAAATAGGAGTAATCCATGATGAGGTTGAGGGCTTTACATGGCCGGCTGCAAGCTGTTCCTGCACTAACGTGGAGGCAGCCTCCAATTTTTCTTGGGTAAGGGGCCACTGATCCACCAACACAGGAGTCTGAGTCTCCCAAATAATTTTATCTGCATGGGGTACAGGAGGGTCAGGGACTGACACAAAAAATCTGAATACACAAGTCCACATGTATTTGTTTTTGTATGGGCTGTATAGGCTCCACCAGTCCTTGTTTCAGTATCCCCAGGCCTGTACCAGGAACAAAATTCATAGGAAGCATTTGATGAGTCACCATGGAATTGGGACTGGCGAGAATAACTTCCAATAACTCAAAATATCTCCTCCCTATACGTTAACAGGGAGGTCAGAATCAATGAAAGGAGTGACAGTTGACTTATTACCATCTTTATCAGTGCAGCTAATAGACCTAGAGCTGACCAGAGGATTTTTTTATTTTCCTATCCCTTTAAGGTCAGTCAAGGATGGAGTGAGGTGCTAACCTGATGGCTTGTATTTTTGAGAAATAATTGTGGCATCAGCTCCAATATCTAGAACTCCTTGGAATTCCTTTCCTTCAGTAAGTAAGGTAAGGGTGGGTCTATTGTGAGAAATGGGCTGAACCCAATACACATCAGAGAAGCCCAAGAAGGCAGTCCCCCGAGGTAGGTTTGGGTTTTGGAAATGCCTCCTGAATCCAAGGGAAGGAGAATTAATTGTGCAAGTCTTGTTCCTGCTGGGATGGCGGCAACTCCATTAATAGCAGTGGCCAGTATTTTTATTTCTCCAGTGAAATCATTATCATTAATGCCAACGAAGACCTGAACACCTTGTATGGTAGTGGAGGCTCTTCCAAGATTAAGGGCACATGTATGAGATGGAGGGGAACCCATAATTTCATTGGGTATTATCTGGGGCCCTTGCATTGGGTCTAATATTGTATTTGTGGCAGCACAGAGGTCCAATTTTGTGCTGCCTGGGGTGGCTAGTTGGAGGGAGGCAATTGTGGAGAAGGATTTTTGGTAGGTTGGGAGTTTAGGAGGGAACAAACTTTATTGCTCCTGTGTTTGTCGTGGGGGATGTTGTGGCCGGGGGCTGGCCCCGCAGGGAGTTTCCCGAGAAGTAGGAAGAAATAGGCTGTCTGAGGGCATTTGTCTTAGATCTACACTCACTGGCCCAGTGATGACCTTTACCACTTCTATGGAAAAGGGTAGCTGGGGGCGGTTAAGCCCCAGTTTGAGGAGACGCTATTCCTAGGCTTTGTTTGCCTGTGGGACACTCACATGCAAAATGGCCAGGTTGTTTACAAGTAAAGCAAGTACGTGAGCCAGGATTGTGAAAGGCCTTGGTAAAGGCGGTCCCTAAAGCCAGACCCATGGCATGGGCTGCACCCACGTCTGCACAGAGTCTAATAACTTCAGAAAGTTTCCCTTTATCCTTATGTGGTTGAAGAACATTCTGACATGCTGGGTTGGCATTTTCAAAGGCAAGATGTTTTACATAGGTGCTTTCACCTTCGCTTGGTAAATCCTATAGGCTGTGGCAGGGTCCTGAGAGGTCGCGGGTGTTCTGAATGGTAGAGAGCTGCTTCCTTCTCCAAGATAGCGTCCTCCCCAGGGGTCAATGTGTCTCTGGGATTTAAAACTGGATAAAGGTGGTTTTTAATCATTGGAGCCTTATTAATTAGGGTCGTATTTTGAGGGGGACCAGGAAGGTTCTCAGGGTCCTGGGAAGACTGAGAAGGTTCTATGTCTATACTAATGATGGGCATGCAGAGGGGGGACGAGAGGTCTTTTGCATAATCTCTTCCCCAATCCTGACAAGTTGTAAGGTACCATTGTCAAAGCGAAAACTTTTAAGAATTTCATTAATTAAGTTCCAGTAAGAAAAGGTGGGAACTGGCATTTTTTCTGGGCCAAATGATTCATAATAATCTTTTAAACAGTCTCCTACTCTAAGCCATTTTTGCCATCAATGGTCCCTTCAAGAGGAAACCATGGACACAATTCTCCTATGTATGAAAAGAAAAATTTTAAGTCCTTTTTCTTAACATGTGCCCCTCATGTCTTGAAGGACTCCTTGAGGCCTGAAATAAACAAATCATGTGACGATACTGCTTGTCACATGGTGCGTCACTCACCGTGCATCATCCCCACCTTCCTCCTGGATATGTCTCCGGGTGGTGTCTGCTGAGGCGATCGTGAGCTCCTCTTGACCAAGTCTTCCAGGAGGAAGGGGTTCCCCCTCAGTCAAAGGCTTGAGCCCCAGTCGGTGGGCGCCAGATGTCCCGGCCGGCAGGACACATCAACGTGGTCAGCGAACCTAGATGGGGAGGAATGAAGGGACAAGAGGCATGAGAGATGAGAGCAACACAGGAGTTCTGATCAAGCTGCAAAATTTTATTGTTCACACATGGGTATTAATATACTGGATATGGGAAAGCTCTCTTATCAGCAGTTCCTGGATGTCTTCACAAGGTGAGATAACTTCAGGATGTTTCTGGAAGAAAGATGGCCACAGGATGTCTCAGGGACATATATGGCTACAGGATGTCTTCCAGACAGGATGTCTCCTGGGGGCTGTTTCTTGTAAGTGTCAGGCTGTTCTTTGAAGAAGAATTCCTTCTACCCCTGACAGTCAGGGATTCAGTATTTCGAATGGAAAATTGGAAAATGAATCCAATGTGTAGGCAAATATGTGCTACCCAAAAATCTTCCCACTCTCATTCAGAACAATGCCTTGACATTTCCTTCACTCCAAGTAAGACATAATTAGAGGAGAAGAGTTAGAAATCTGTGAATACATATCGGTAATGGAAAATGCTCAGGAGTTCACAACCTTCGAGGTTGTAGAGGAGTTTCCAAAAGTAAAGGACAGGGTAAAAACTCCAAAAACATGGAGCTCTGCTGGCCTAAAGACTTCTTGAGAAACTGCCTCTGAGATTGGGCACCTGAAATATATGTTGATGACAGGAGCTTTAGCTTCCTTTGTAGTGAGACCATCAAAGCTGGGTCTGCATCTATATGACCTCGAGGACATGGTTTCTTTTTTTCCTATGAACATGAAGCAGTAGGGCTGAATTCTCTCTTTATAGGTAAACTGTTGCCACTGGGGGCTAAGTGTCTTGCAGTGTGGACTGTGAAGTCATTTGGTCATCCTCCACTTTTCGTGGTGTTTCTTGCAGCTGCACTGGGAGTTTGGTATTTGCTTCACAAAATACGAGAAGTTCAACTGGGACACAGTGATGGAGGGAGTTCTGTCATGTGTGGTGGGTAAGGGTCTGCAGGAGAATGCACCAACCTGGCTTATATCCCACATAGCTTGCCCCCTTGACCACAGAAATCTGATTCTAAACATTGCCCTTCAACCTGTCCATATAACAAGATGCCTTTACATACAAGGGTATGGGGGTTGCACCATATCAGTCACAAGGCATTTGAAAGCCAATGGCATATCCACATCAGCCCACCACAGATGTTTTAACACACACCTGCACACCACTGCTATAGGCGGACTACTCATCAGGCTCCAAGTTACTGGCATCTCTGTTCTACACCATTTTCATGAAACCCAGTCAATCAAGGCACTGTCTGGTACATTCATGATCAGCAATAGGACACCTAAAGGTTCTCCAGTGCCACCAGGTGATGGGAATTTCCAAACTTTAATGATATTTATCTAGGCATTTTTCATGGATGAAGTTGAAGGCACTGTGGGTTTCAATTTATTCAGGAACCATTAAATGGAGAAGAAGCTCATTTCAATGAAAGCTCTGGAGAATTCTAACAGGCAAGGCTTCCCAAAGACAGGCTAAAAGGTCACATTAAGCCAGGCATTTGAGGTCTACAATGTGAGGACCATGTGTGTTTTGACTTGCAACGATGGCTGCCAAGTCTTTAAGAATAAAATCATGTGATGTCCTTCCTGAGATTTCCAGTGCTCTTCGGAAAGCCTCCCTGGGCCTAGATCTCAGTTTCCAAGGGCGACTCTCATGCGTGGCCTCCTAAAATCCCAACACAATACATGGCAATACTTCTTTGACGTCAGTTCCAGAACTCAGTCTCTAAGGGGAATCACATAAGGGTTCAAGCCCAGGTGGACATAGCCATGTCTTCCAACGGCCACAAAAATGACCACAATTAAAACCAAAACACTCCCACATGACACACCTGATGCAAAGACCTTCCTGACTTTCAGGGCAACAGAAGAATCGGTAAGCAAAATGTCCAAAGCAGGGTTTTTCCAATGAGGCATTCCTGGTCTAACTGATATCTCAGCTTTCTGAGATGCTCGCCATTCCCTTCAGCTATCCAGTACATGGCCATGTCACAGAGATTTGAGGTGGTACATATATTTGACACAAAACTATGAGCCTATTCTGGAGAGTGCACACAATTCAGGAAGATAACAGGAACTTAAGAAGTTAGCAGGTGTTCCCCATCGATAAGTCAAGCCGCAGTCCATTCATGATTTGGGCAGGATGAAAGCTGAGAAGCTTTCTACTAGACAGGACTCACCAATTGATGCATTTTCTTTTCTAATGTCTACAACCAGGGACACAGTGGTATAAACAGACATAGAAACACTCGCCTTGTCAAATGACTTACTAGAAACAGTTCCCTCCAAACCAAACAAACCGCCATTCCTACCTATTCTCAGAATATGAGACAAAACCACAAACCCACACCCACACCCACAAAGACACCTCCTTCCCCCATGTAGGTCTGTGACTATCCGGAGTGTCCTCTGACTGGTGGGCCATACTATGTTCCAATGAAATGGCCTGTCCTGTCTCAGATCTGGTCTCCTTGGCCCACTCTGTGAAGTTATCAGGAGCCAGCAGTGAGACACTACCTACTTTCTCAGGAAAAGCCCCTCTTCAGAGCTTTCCTGGTTTTGGCCGTCCTTACATCAGTAGGTAGCAAGAATGACTGACTCTGTCCTTGGTAAGTCCAAACAAGTGAGACCACTGGGACTGGGACTGCCTCTTGGTGCCTGGCTTCTTGGATACCAAGTTCAGAGAGTTCCATCAACAAAGAAGTGAGGTGAGGTCACTTCCTTAAAGAACTGAATCAGATCACTGCCTTGGTAACCACTTTGTCCTAACAGTTGCTTCCAAGACTACCATGAGATGGAGGCTGCCCCTACTTTCTGTGACACTTTCACAAGGTAGAATGGTATATCAACCATAGGCACCTAGGAACAGCTCTCCACACCAACCTGGTTTGGTCCATCTTCTCTACATTAAGAAGAGAGAGGCTGATTCATAAACAACCCTTCATCCTGACCAGGTTGTTTTCCATGGAAGCTGACTTTTGCTCTCTCAGGTCCTTCATAGTTGTCTACATCTTCTCCAGGGATCATTTCTGCATGGACCTTGAGGTTCTCAGGAGGTGGAAGATCCCCTACATTCCTGTATTGTAAGACCAACTCTGTCCCTGCTCTTCTGTAAAGTTAGATTGAGGGAACAGTGTATGGTTAGGGTTAATAATATGTTCAATTTGAATTAGGAATCATTCTGCTGGATGAATAATGGTACTGGGAACCTGCGACATTTATAAGTATATATAGGTGAAATATATGTATGAAAACAGAAATCTAAGTAAGATTTGAAGCGCAGAATGGGGATGGGCCCTTGATTGTGATACTTAGCGTTGAATTATGTTCTGCACAGATGTCTGAGATAGATCGATATACAATGGCATTAGACCCTGTACCTTGGATTATTGAATGTATAAGAGAACATCCAGTCAAAAAGGGATAATGGGTAGGATTAGGAAGATAGTCAGTAGGTTTAAGAAGAAGAGTGAGTATAGGATTTGGAACAAAAGTTCCTTAGCAATAGGGTTTGGATTAGAGTGTGAATGTAAGTGTCAGCACAATTGAAGAGTCAGTCACAATGATGAACTGCGGAAAGTATGTAGGAAAGCTGATATAAATAGAGACATTATGAAATCAGGAAAAGTATAAAGTGAGAGATAGGATTAGATATTTTCAACAGGGTTGAGTTTGAATATATAATCTTAGCAAGAAACAAATATGTTGTCACAAATAGGATTGACTTTTGAGAGCATTAGCCAAACTTGATATGGATGGTTTTAGTAATCCATGTTCACTTTACATTTAGGCTTTGGTGCAAACATAAGTGTGACCATTTCTTTTTGTGTCCAGAATATTACTCTGATAAAATGTATATGTAGATCAGATGACATGAGTATTTCTTCCACCATTACTGGGAGCAAAATTTTGAAGACGTATAAATTAGTATTGGGTTTACAAAGAGGTGTACTCTGTGTCTATGAATATAGAGACAATGCCTGAATAGACAATAGTGTGAATAAATAATATAACTGGTTCCACTTTAAATAATGGATTGATTTGATATCTGAAAATATATAAGAAATCTTATATTGATATACAATCATTCATTCCAACCAGTTATACATCTAATAGTAATATTAGGGTTATAGTTTATCATGAAGGGTGTGTGAGTTTTGCTTCAAATTTGATTATGGAAATCGAAAATAATATGTTTGGAATGAAGTCTCATGAAAAAACCAGTCAAGAAACATGGAGGATTACATGTGTTCTAAAGCAGAAAATGATTGAAAGTGAAACAAATGCCTATAATTTTGCTAACGTATGGATGAAATATATATCCTATAATGTGCATAAACTGAAGAAATTGTAACATACCAGTGGTGAATAAAAATGAACATCAAAATACAAATCATGTCCCATAGGAATCTACTTGCATTGATGACAAACTGGATCAATTATTGTAGAAATATTAGGATTTGTATCCACCATTCACTGAAGTTATTTTTCATTTCTAGGGAAAAAATATGTATTTCAGGTGGATGAATATTTCCGTGAATAATCTTGTGAAATGTTAACTCTAAATCCACATACATGAATATGAATGAATTTAGGGAGTGTATAATAAGACACATATATTTTATATTTTAAAAAAAATTAGTGTGTGTGTGTGTGTATATATACACACACACACACACACACACACACACACAGAGACATTAAAAATTAGCAATACATATGCCAATCGAAATTCACCATGAAATATATATCATCCACAGATCCAAAAATATTCATTTTACTGAACATGGATTTATGTATAATGTTGTTCAACTAGGAAGCTCACCCATAGTTTGAAATTTCAGTTTCAACAGCGTTTAGGCGGAGTGATCTATTCTCACAATTTCTATCTGCCAAGTCAGCCACCTCACAAGAGTGTACCTGTGGTACCAGGTAGAATTCTATATGTGCATATAAAAATACATGTGCTGAATAGGCTACAGAGAAAGGTAGAGAGGAATTCACATATTTGTTTACTTTAAGTACCCATGGAACTATTTCAATTAAAAATTAACTTGAATTATAACACCTACACTTTATCATGCAAAAGCCAAGTCTAACTATACACCATGCCTCCTCTGAAATGCTTGCATTTCTATTCTGTTTGGGTTATTTTACTCCATCATATTAGGATTAGTAGTAAGAGTCTATTAGGGTATGGGTTAGTGTCAGTTATTCAGTATTTCAAATGGAAAATAGGAAAATAAATCCAATGTGTATGCAAATATGTGCTACAAAAAATTCCCACTATCATCCAGAACAATGCCTTGACAATATCTTCGCCCCTAGTAAGACACAATTAGAGAAGAAGAGTTAGAAAATCTGTGAATACATACCTGGAATGGAAAATGTTCAGGAGTTCACAACCTTGGAGGTGGTAGAGGAGTTTCCAAAAGTAAGGGACAGTGTAAACACTCCACAAACATGGAGCTATGCTGGCATTAAGACTTCTTGAGAAACTGCCTCTGAGGTTGGACACTTGAAAAATATGTTGTTGTCAGGAGCTTTAGCTCCCTGTGTACGGAGACCATCAAAGCTGGGTCTGCATCTATGTGACCTGGAGGATATGGTTTCTTATTTTCTAATGAACATGAGGAAGCAGTGATGAATTCTCTCTTTGTAGATAAACTGTGGCCACTGGGGGCTAAGTGTCTCCCTGTGTGGACTTTGAAGCCATTTGGTCATTCTCCAATTTTCGTGGTGTTTCTTGCTGCTGCACTGGGTGTTTTGTATTTGCTTCACAACATACAAGGATTTCAAATGGGACACAGTGCTGGTGGGAGTCCTGTAAGGTGTGGTGGGTCAGGGTCTTCAGGAGAATGCACCAACCAGGCTTCTATCCCACATTTCTTGCTCCCTTGACCATAGCAACCTGATTCTGAACATTGCCCTGAAACCTGTCCATATAACCAGATGCCTTTTCATATAATTTTCTGCTGGCTGCACCAAGTCAGTCACAAGCCATTTGGAAGCCAATGACACACCCACATGGCCACACCACAAATATATTATCAGACAACTGCACACCACTGCTCTAGGCCCACTACTCAGCAGGCTCCAACTTACTGGCATCTGTGTTCCACACCATTTTCAAGAACTCCAGTCAATCAAGGCACTGTCTGGTACACTCATGAGCAGCAATAGGACATTCAATGGTTCTCCAGTGCCACCTGGTCATTGGGAATTTCAAAAATTTCATGGTATTTATCTATCCATTGTTCAAGAATGAAGTTGGAGGCACTTTGGGGTTTTCATTCATCCAAGAACCATTAAATGGTGAGGAAGCTCATTTCAATGAAAGCTCTGGAGAACTCTCACAGGCAAGGCTTTCCAAAGAGTGGTCAAAATGTCATATGCAGACAGGCCCATTGAGGTCTAAAATGTGAGGTCCATGTGTGTTTTGACTCTTAACTATGGCTGCCAAGTCTTTCAGAATAAAATCATGTGATATCCTGGTTGAGATTCTCAGTGCTCTGTGGAAAGCCACCCAGGGCCCAATCTCAGGTTTCAAGGGTGACTCTCATGCGTGGCCTCCTACAATCCCAACACAATTAATGGCAATACTTCTCTGAGGTCAGTTCCAGAACTCAGTCTCGAAGGAGAATCACACCCGAGTTCAAGCCCATGTGGACCCAGTCATCTCTTCCAACCGCCACACAAATGACCACAATTGAAACCAAAACATTCCCACATGACCCTCATCTTCTTCCATATAGACACTCATCATAAACTCTTGCTGGAGGTCTCCATGAGGAGCGCAGCCCAAGGCAATGTCCAAAATATGCACCCTTGCCCGTCATTTGCCTAAAATGAGGGTGGCCTTGACACCCTTCCTGTGAACCAGGAGTGATCAAATAGGCCTGCCTTTAATACTGCTCTGCTTCTCCAATTTGAGGCCAACTGACTGTCAGGTATAGATTCTTTATGTGATTTGGCATCATGGGAGAACCCAAGCACTTCTGCAGGAGTTCAAAGAACTCATTTGACCCAGAGGATCCTATTCTCACTTGATGCAGGTTAGGAACCTAACAGAGGAAGGCAAGAAACTTCATCCACAATGACTGATATTTTTACCATTTTCGTTTTCAATACACACATGGGAACTTTCTTTATATCCATCAGGTGCTGAGAATCTAATCCATAGCCTGACCCAGAGGCAAGCAGCTGATTCAGACACATCCCTTTCAAAAGCAATTAAGCAAAGCACCACAGGTGATGCCCATTCATTTGCATTTAAAAACTGTTTACTTCAGGCTTCAAAAAGGAGTGGCCTGAGGTAAGGACCTTCCTGACATTCAGGGCAACAGAAAAATAGGTAAGCAGAAGGCCCAAAACAGTGTTTCTCCACTGAGACTTTCCTGGTCACACTGATATCTGAGTTTCCTGAGATGCTCGCCATTCCATTCAGCTATCCAGTACATGGCCATGTCACAGAGCTTGGAGGTGTTACATATCTTGGACACAAAACCATGAGCCTATTCTGGGTAGTGGCCAAAATTTAGGAAGAAAACAGGAACTTAGGAAGATAGTAGGGGTTGCCCATCCATAAAGCAACCTGCAGTCCAGTCATAAATTGGGTAGGATGAATGATGGAAAACTTTCTTTTAGACAGGACATATCCATTGATGCATTCTCTTTTCTTATGTCTACAACCACGGACACAGTGAGATACACAGATATAGAAACACTCACCTTGTCAAACGACTTTTTAGAAGCAGTCCACTCCAAACCAAACAAATCGCCTTTCCTACCTATTCTCAGAACATGAGACAAAACCACAAACTCACACCCACACCCACAAAGGCACTTCCTTCCCCCAATATGTCTGTGACAATCTGGAGTGTCCTCTGACTGTGGACCATATTGTTACCCTGAACTGGCCTGCCCTGTCTCAGATCTGGTCTCCGTGGCCAAATCTGTGAAGTTGTCAGGAGCCAGCGATGACCAACTACCTGTTTTCTTAGGAAAGGACCCTCTTCAGAGCTGTCCTGGCATTTGGCCATTCTCACATCAGTAGGTACCAAAAAAGACTCTCTCTGCCCTTGGTAAAACCAAACATGTGATCCCACTAGGACTGTTACTGGGACTGGCTCTGGATGCCTGGCTTCCTGAATCCCAAGTTCAGAGAGTTCCATCACCAAGTAAGTTAGGTGAAGTCACTTTGTTCATGAAATGAATGAGGTCACTGCCTTGGCAACCACTTTGTCCTAACAGTTGCTGCCAAGGGTCTCATGAGATGGAGGCTGTTCCTACTTTCTGTGACACTGTCACAAGTTAGAATGGTATATCAACCATATGCACCGGGGAACTTCTCTCCATACAGGCCTGCTTTGGTCCATCTTCTCTACATTAAGAAGAGAGAGGCCGATTCAGACACATCCTTTCATCCTGTCCAGGTTCTTTACCATGTCAGAAGACTTTTGCTCTCTTTGGTACTACATAGCTGCCTACAACTTCTCCAAGGATCATTTCTGCATTGACCTTTGAGGTTCTCAGCAGGTGGAAGATCCCCTACATTCCTGTATTGTAAGACCAACTCTATCCCTGCTCCTCTGTAAAGGTAGACTGAGGGAACAGCGTATGGTTAGGGTTAATAACAGGTTCGAATTCGGTTGGGAATCATTCTGCGGGATGAATAATGTTACTGGGAACCTGCGAAATTTAAAAGAATATATAGGTGAAATATAAGTTTGAAAACCCAAATCTATGTAAGTTTTGAAGCCCAGAAGTGTATTGGGCCCTTGGGTAGGATACTTAGCTTTGAATTATGTTCTGCACAGATGTCTCTGATTAATCGCTATACAATGGCATAGGACCTTTACCTTGGATGATTGAATGTCGAAGAGAACATGCAGTCAAAAAGGGATAGTCGATAGGATTAGGAAGATAGTCAGTAGGTTTAGAAAGAAGAGTGAGTATAGGATTTGGACAAAAACTTTTTTAGCAATAGGGTTTCGGGTAGAGAGTGAATGTAAATGTCAGCACATGTGAAGAGTCATTCACAATGATGAACTGGGGAAAATATGTAGGAAAGTAAATATCAATTGAGACAAAAGGAAATCAGGCAAAGTATAATGTGAGTTATAGGATTAGACATTTTCAACAGGGTTGAGGTTGAATATATAATCTTAGCAAGAAACAAATATGTAGTCACCAATTGGATTGACATTTGAGAGCATTAGGCAACCTGGACATGGATGTTATTACTAATCCATGCTCACTTTCCATTTAGGCTTTGGTACAATCATAAGTGTGACCTTTGCATTTTGTGTCCATAATATTACTGTAATAAAATATATATGTAGATCAGGTGACATGAGTATATCTTCCACCATTTCTGGGAGCAATATTTTGAAGATGTATAAATTAGTATTGGGGGTACAAACAGGTGTACCCTGTTTCTATGAATATATAGATAATGCATGAATGGAACATACTCTGAATAAAACCTATACTCATTCCACTATAAATAATGGATTGAAATGATATCTGAAAAAATACAGGAAATCAAATATTGATATACAGACATTCATTACAACCAGTTATACATCAATGATAATATTAGTATTAGGATTTTCATGAAGAGTGTGTGAGTTTTGCTTCAAAATTGATTATGGAAATCGAAAATAATGTGTTTGGAAAGAAGTCTCATGAAAAGAGCAGTAAAGAAACATGGAGGAATACATGTTTTCAGAAGCAGGAAGTGATTGAAAGTGAAACAAATTCCTATATATTTTTGAACTTTTGGATGAAATATATATATATATTATGATGTGCATAAACTGAAGAAATAATAATGTCCCACTGTTGAATAAATATGAACGTCAAAATACATATCATGTCCCATAGGAATCTACTTGCATTGATGTTAAACTGGGTCAGTTACTGTAGAAATATTAGGATTTGTATACACCATTCACTGAAGTTAGTTGTCAGTACTAGGAAACAAATATGAATTTCAGGTGGATGAATAGTTTGGAAAATAATCTTGTGAAAAGTTGATTATAAATCCACATAAATGAATATGAATGAATTTAGGGCGTGTATAATAAGTCACATATATTACATATTTTGAAATATCTGAAGAGTATATATATATATATATATATATATATATATATATATATAGAGAGAGAGAGAGAGAGAGAGAGAGAGAGAGAGAGAGAGACAGAGAGAGAGACATTAAAAACTAACAATATATATGCCAATCAAAATCCATCATGAAATATATATCATCCACAGATCCAAAAATATTCATTATACTGAACATGGATTTATGTATAATGTTGTTCAACTAGAAAGTTCACCCATAGTTTGAAATTTCAGTTCCAATAGCATTTACGAGGAGTGATCTCTTCTCACAATTTGTATCTGCCAAGTCAACCACCTCACAAGAATGTCCGTGTGGTACCAGGTAGAATTCTATGTGTGCATATAAAAATACATGTGCTTAATAGGCTACAGAGAAAGGGAGAAAGGAATTCACATATTTGTTAACTTTAAAAACACATGGAGAACTATTTCAAAAAAAATTTGCAAGATTTATAACTCCTACCCTATATTATGCAAAAGGCAAGTCCAAGTATACACCTTGCCTCCTCTGAACTGCTTGTACTTCTTTTCTGTTTTTTGTTATTTTTCTCCATCATATTAGGATTAGTAGTCAGAGTCTAGTTTGGAATTGGTTAGGGTTAGAGATTCAGTGTTTTAAAGGGAAATTGAAAAATGAATCCAATGTCTATGCAAATATGTGCTACCCCAAAATCTTCCCAGTCTCATCCAGAACAATGCCTTGACATTATCTTTTACCAAAGTAAGATACAGTTAGAGGAGAAGAGTTAGAAAATCTGTGAATACATATCTGGAATGGAATTTGCTCAGGAGTTCACAACCTTGGAGGTGGTAGCAGAGTTCAAAATAGTAAGGCAAAAGGTAAACACTCCTCAAACATGGAGCTCTGCTGGCCTAAAAAATTCTTGAGAAACTGCCTCTGAGGTTGGGCACTTGAAATACATGTTGTTTTCAGGAGATTTAGTTCTTTTATAGAGAGACCATCAAAGCTGGTTCTGCATATATTTGACCTGTAAGACATGGTTTCTTATTTTTCATTGAACATGTGGCAGCAGTGCTGAATTATTTTTTTGTAGCTAAACTGTGGACACTGGGGCTAAGTTTCTCCCTGTGCTAACTGGGAAGACATTTGTTCATCCTCCACTTTTAGTGGTGTTTCTTGCTGCTGCACTGGGAGTTTGGTATTTGCTTCACGAAATAAAGGAGGTCAATTGGGACACATTGTTGGAGGGAGTTCTGTCACGTGTGGTGGGTGAGGGTTTGCAGGAGAATGCAATAACCAGGCTTCTATCCCACATAGCTTTCCCCCTTGACCATAGCAACCTGATTCTGAACATTTCCCTGAAACCTCTCCATATAACAAGATGCCTTTACCTATTGGGTCTGTTGGCTGAAACCATATCAGTCACAAGCCATTTGGACGCCAATGGCAGTTCCACGTGGCCTCACCACAGATGTTTTGTCACACATCTGCTCACCACTGCTCTAGGCCCACTAATCAGCAGGCACCAACTAACTGGCATCTCTGTTCTACACCATTTTTATGAAACCCTGTCAATCAAGGCACTGTCTGGTATACTCATGATCAGCATCAGGACATCCAAAGGTTTTCCAGTGCCAACTGGTCATTGAAATTTCAAAAATTTCATGGTATTTATCTAGCCATTATTCAAGGAAGAAGTTGTAGTCACTGTGGGTTTCAATTCATTCAGGAACCATTAAATGTTAAGGAAGCTCATTTCAATGAAAGCTCTGGAGAACAATCACAGGCAAGGCATCCCAAATAGTGGCCAAAAGGTCACATGAAGCCAGGCCCATTGAGGTCTACAATGTGAGGTCCATGTGTGTTTTGACTCTCAACTATGGCTGCCAAGTCTTTCAGAATAAAATCATGTGATATCCTGGCTGAGATTCTCAGTGTTCTGTGGAAAGCCACCCTTGGCCTAGATCTCAGTTTCCAAGGGCGACTCTCATGCGTGGCCTCCTAACATCCCCACACAATTCATGGCAATACTTCTCTGAGGTCAGTTCTACAACTCAGTCTCTAAGGAGTATTACACCAGAGTACAAGCCGAGGGGGACCCAGTCATCCCTTCCAACTGCCACACAAATTACCAAAATTAAAACCAAAACATTCCCACATGGCCCTCATCTTCTTCCACATAGACCCTCATTATAACCTCTGGCTGGAGATTTCCATGAGGGGTGCAGCGCAAGAGAGTGTCCAAAATAAACTCCCTTGGCCCTCATTTGCCTAAAGTCAGGGTGGCCTGGACACCATTCCTGTGAACCAGGAGTGATCAAATAGGCCTGCCTTTACAACTACTCTGCTTCTCCAATTTGAGGCCTACTGACTGTGGGGTTTAGATTCTTTATGTGAAGTGGAATCATGAGAAAACCCAAGCACCTCTGCATGGCTTTGAAAAACTCATTTAACCCAAAGGATCCCTATACTCACTTGATGATTGTCTGCAACCTAATAGAGGAAGGAGAGAGACATCATCCACAATGACTGAATTTTGCCATTTTAGTTTTGGATGCACACATGGGATCTTTCTTTATATCCATCAGGTGCTGAGAATCTAAGCCACAGCCTCACACAGGGCCAAGAGGCTGATTCAGACACATCCCATTCAAAGCAATTAAGCAAAGAGCCACGGGTGATGCCCAATCATTTCCATATGAAAACTGTTTTTTTCATGCTTATCAAAGGGGTGGCCTGAGGCAAAGACCTTCCTGTCATTCAGTGAAACAGAAAAATAGGTAAGCAAAAGGCACAAAGCATGGTTTCTCCACTGAGATTTACCTGGTCACACTGATATCTGAGTTTTCTAAGAAGCTCGCCATTACCTTCAGCTATTCAGTACATGGCCATGTGACAGAGCTTGGGGTGGTACCTATCTTGGACACAAAACCATGAGACTATTCTGCAGATTGGTCAGAATTCAGGAAGAAATCTGAAACTTAGGAAGATAGTAGGTGTTGCCCATCGATAAGGCAACCTGCAGTGCAGTCATAAATTGGGCAGGATGAATGCTGGGAAGCTTTCTACTAGACAGGACACATTCATTGATGCATTCTCTTTTCTAATGTCTACAACCACGGACACAGTGTTATACACAGACATAGAAACACTTGCCTTGTCAAAAGACTATCTAGAAACAGTCCACTGCAAACCAGACATACCAGCTTTCCTACCTATTCTAAGAAAATGAGACAAAACCACAAACTCACACCCACAAACACAAAGCACCTCCTTCCCCCAAGTAAGTCTCTGAATATCCAGAGTGTCCTCTGACTAGCGGGCCCTACTATGTTCACCCAAAATGGCCTGTACTGTGGCAGATCTGGTCTTTTTGGCCAACTCTGTGTAGTTGTTAGGAGCCAGCGGTGAGTCACTACCTACTTAATAAGGAAAGGCCCGTCTTCAGAGCTCTCCTGATATTTGGCCATCCTCACATCAGTAGGTACCAAGAAAGACAGAATCTGTCATTGGTAAAACAAAACAAGTGAGCCCACTGGTACTGGGACTGGGACTGGCTCTGGATGCCTGGCTTCCTGGATCCCAAGTTCAGAGAGTTCCATCACCAAAGAAGTAAGGTAGGTCACTTCCTTCAGGAACTGAATGAGGTCAATGCCTTGGCAAACACTTTGTCCTAATAGCTGCTTCCAAGGGTCCCATGAGATGGAGGCTGCCCCTACTTCCTGTGACACTGTCACAAGTTAGAATGGTATATCAACCATAGACACACGGGAACAGCTCTCCACACAGACCTTGTTTGGTCCATCTTCTCTACATTAAGAAGAAAGTGGCTGATTCAGACACACCCCTTCATCCTGACAAGGTTGTTTTCCATGGAAGATGACTTTTGCTCTCTCAGGTCCTTCATAGCTGCCTACCTCTTTTCCAGGGATCATGTCTGCATGGACCTTTGAGGTTCTCAGCAGGTGGAAGATCCCCTACATTCCTGTATTGTAAGACCAACTCTGTCCCTGCTCTTCTGTAAAGTTAGATTGAGGGAACAGTGTATGTTTAGGGTCAATAACATGTTGGATTTGGTTTAGGAATCATCCTGCAGAATGAATAATGGTATTTGAAACTGCGATATTTACTAGAATATATATGTGAAATATAAGTGTGAAACTAGAAATCTAGGTAACATTTGAAGCCCAGAAGGGCATTGGACCCTTGATTGTGATACTTAGAATAAAATTACATTCTGCACAGAGGTCTCAGATAGATCAATATACAATGGCATAAGACCTTGTACCTTGCTTGATTGAATGTAGAAGAGAATATCCAGTCAAAAAAGGATAGTCGGTAGGATTAGGAAGATAGTCGGTAAGTTTAGAAAAAGAATGAGTATAGGATTAGGAACAAACGTTTATTAGCAATAGGTTATCGATTAGAGTGTGAATGTAAATGTCAGCACATGTGAAGAGTCAGTCACAATGATGAACTGGGGAAAATATGTAGGAAACAGATAGAAATAGAGCCATAATGAAATCAGGCTATGTATAAAGTGAGGGATAGGATTAGACATTTTCAGTAGGGTTGAGTTTGAATATATAATCTTAAGAAGAAACAAATATGTAGTCACCAATAGGATTGATATTTGAGAGCATTAGGCAAGCTGGACATGGATGTTTTTAGTAATCCATGTTTACTTTCCTTTTAGGCTTTGGTACAAACATAAGTGTGAGCTTTGCATTTTGTGTTCCGAATATTTCTGTGATTAAATGTATAAGTAGATCAGGTGACATGAGTATTTCTTCCAACATTTCAGGGAGGAATATTTTGAAGACATATAAATTAGTATTGGGGGTATAAAGAAGTGTACACTGTGTCTATGAATATAGAGATAATGCATGAATAGACCATACTGTGAATAAATAATATAACTCGTTCCACTTTAAATAATGGATTGAATTTTTATCTGAAAATATATAAGAAATCCTATATCGTTATGCAATCATTAATTCCAACCAGTCATACATCTAATGGTAATATCAGAGTTATAATTCATCATAAAGTTTATGTGAGTTTTGCTTCAAAAGTGATTATGGAAATTGAAAGTAATGTGTCTTGAAAGAACTCTCATGAAAAGACCTGTCAAGAAACATGGAAGAATACATGTGTCCTGAAGCAGGAAGTGATTGAAAGTGAAACAAATTCCTGTAAATTTGCGAACTTGTGGGGAAATCTTAAGAGCCCCTCCCAGCTCTCCCTTGAGCGCGATAGCCAGACCGAGGGAATTAGGAGTGGCACGGGACTCGTGGTGCAGACCTCCAGGCCACCGCTCCCACCAGTGCTGAAAACTGAAGTCTCTTGCTCCAGCTTCCGGGGGCATGGCTTCCGGAGTGCAAGCAAATTCGCTGGGGGTTCTCAGGCCTAAGCTCTACAAACTTAGGGTCTGAGGGAGAAAAACAGGGAGAGTGTTCCCAGGCGTTCATGAAAACAGGGCTCCTAGGAGCAGCAGACCTGGCATGTAGCCAGTATTGTGGTGAGTGTCACAGGTGAGTGGGGCCTGGCTTGAGGAAACACAAAAGAAGGCCCTAGGCACTCAGGATTGGACACCCACCCAGTCTGGGAGGAAGAGCTGCTGCACAGTGATTGGTTCCCACTTATTGAAAGGAGAAGCTTGGCCCAGTGGGCACAGCTCTACCTACTGGAAAAGAAGTTTATTGCAATCTATGACTGCATTTATTGTTATTATTATTATTTTAATTTGTTTTTTTTTTGTTTTTTTTTTGTTTTCTTTTATTTTCATTTTTTTGTTGCTGTTCTTTAACTTTTAAAAAATGTTTTAAAATTTTTTATTTTATTTTATTTTTTTTCCCGTTCATGATGACCATCTGAGAACACAAATTTATTGCTTTTATTTTCCAAAATCCTCATAAAAGAACTTAAACACTATAAAAATAATCACACGGTATTACCATAAAGCAACAAATGAAAGGGAAAAAAACGTATTGGATCTCACCATTATGTATACACACAACACACACCTGCACAATCCCCCCAAACTAAAAGTAAATAGCGGAAAGATCAGTAGAGTGGAGGGAAGGGAACAGAAAGAGGGAGGAAAGGAGAAAAAGAGGAAGTACTGGGGACTGAATTAGAGCAAATTATATTTCATGCTTTTATAATTATGCCAAAATGAATCTTAATGTTATGTATAATCTTAATGTTATGTATAAAAAGAACCAATTAAAAAAAGAAATGTGATAGTATACCAGTGCTGTGTAGAGCCAATAAAAAAATACCTATACATAAACTAAAAAAAATGTGAATTTTAAGAATTTTAAGTGCTCAGTGGTAGAGCACTTGTCTAGCATGTGTGAGGCACTGGTTGGATTCTCAGCACTGCATATAAATTAATTAATTAAATAAGGATCCATCAACAACTAAAAAAACTAGTAAAAAAGAATAAATTATAAAAAATAAATGAAAGTGTGTAGAAAATGTCATTTGAAGTAAAAATACAACATCAGCTCTAAGTTGTTTGCAACACAAACACACAAGTTAAGTGGTGTTTGAAAATACAGGGAGCAAAAGCTATTGTATAAAAATTTTATTGATAATTCCAGAACATCTATTATTAATATCAATGTAAAATATGTATTTTAAGTGAAAGAACCTTTAATAAGACAGCAATTGTGTTAATTAATTAAAGAATCTAAAAATTAGATGAAAATATGATTTGTTTTTATTCAATGAAGCAAGATTAAATGTTTGAAATATGATTTTAAGGAGAAATATAGGCACCACAATAAGTTTTAGGAATTTTGTGGATACAAAGATAATTAACTTAGGACAACTTACTATGATAAATGAGTTTACTTTAGTAGAAAAATAGAATTTGCTCTATGGAAACTGGGCACCCCTAATCCCCAAATCCCAAATCCAAAATGCCAAATCTAACGTGTTTTAGTACTGGAATGTGACAAGTGAAAAGTTTCCTACTTGGCTTCATTTGACAGGTTACAGTCAAAATGCAGGTATACTAAAAATGTTGTATGAAATTTCCTCCAGGCTATGGGTCTAAGGCATGTATGAAATATAAATGAATTTCATATTTACACTTGAGTCTTATCCCCAAGATTATGTGTGTATAAATATTCCATAATTCCAAAAAAATCCAAAATCTGAAATGCTTCTTGTTCTAAGCATTTTTGATAAACAATACTTAACCTATATACAATTGTTTCCCCCACAACAAATAAACAAATTTAATAAGGTTAAAAACTTTCCAAAAATAAAATTTAAACATACTACAAAGCAAATAAATAACACATGAAATAATAAATTTTTTGGTGACTTAACAACTGGAAACTGTTTCATTTAACTTGCCCCTGGATCATAGATAAACTTCAAAATTATTTTCTTTTTTTTTTTAAAATGGCAAAATAATTTTATTTTATTTTATTTTTTTATTGGTTGTTCAAAACCCTACAAAGCTCTTGACATATCATATTTCATACATTACCATACATTAGCTTCAAGTGAGTTATGAACTCCCTTTTTTAAACCAAGTAGAGATTGCAGAATCACATGGGTTACACATCCACATTTTTACATAATACCATACTAGTAACTGTTGTGTTCTGCTGCCTTTCCTTTCCTCTACAATCCCCCCTCCCCTCCCCTATTTTGTTATTATTATTTTTTAAAATTTTAATTTTAATTTTATATTATCATTATCATTTAAAAAAAAATCATTTTCATTCTTTATTTTCTATTTTTTCTATTGTATTTCATTTCTTTTCAGTTTTCTTATTTCCCATTCCTTGCATTCTACCTGCCTACTCTCATTCTCTTTAGTGACTTTTTCCCTTCCCTTCTAAAATCTTTCCTCCCAAGCATCAAATAAATTTATAAGAATAAACAGTAACTCAGCAGTCAAACAGAACAAGAAGTAACATGAGCAGCATAAACAAGCAAGGAAGAAAAGGAGAACAAACAACGAAGAACACCCTAAATATTCAGGAGGACCAGGATTCATCAGAAAAGTGGTCATATAAAGAACTCAAGGAATACCTTAGACAGATGGAATGGAAACTTAAAGAAGATACGAGACAGAAAATCCAAAGAGTAAAAGAAAACATTGAAAATGAATTACATAAACATATAAAAGAAAAAGTTAAGCATCTTTATCAGTGGATAGAGATTATAAAAAAAATCAAACAATAATTCTAGAAATGAAGGAAATGATAAACCAAATTAAGAACTCCATTGAGAGTATCACTAACAGAGTGGAGCAAGTAGAAGCCAGAACGTCAGATAATGAAGACAAAATATATCATCTTGAAACGAGTCCAGCCAACTCAGAAAGGCTGGCAAAAAAATCACAAGAAAAACATCCAAGAGATTTGGGATAACATAAATAAAACCACACTTACGAGTCATCAGGATAGAGGAAGGTACAGAGACTCAAACCAAGGGAATGAGAAAACTGCTGAATGAAATAATTACAGAAAACTTTCCAGAAATAAAAAAGGAAATGGATATACAAATTGTAGATGCATACAGGACAAGAGCACACAAAATCACAGTAGACGAATGCCAAGACACATTGTTATGAAGATATCCAATATGCAGAACAAAGAGAAAATAATAAATCTACAAGAGAATGGAGGCAGAATACATTCAGTGGTAAACCAATAAGGTTAACAACGGATATTTGATCACAGATGCTGAAAGCGAGAAGATCCTGGAAAAACGTATTTCAAACACTGAAAGACAATGGATGCCAACCAAGAATTATGTATCCAGCATAATTAACCATCAGGTACGACAATAAAATAAGAATCTTTCATGATAAACAAAAGCTAAAAGAATTTGAAGCCAGAAAACAAGCTTTACAAAGCGTCTTGAGAAAAACACTACACAAGAAAGAAATGAAAAACAACAACCAAAACCATCAGTGGGAAGTACCTTGGTAATGACAGAGGCAGGGTGAAAGCTTATCATGGAGAAACAAACTAAATTTAAAAAAAGATAAATAATCAAACATGGCTGGCAGTACAAACCATACATCAATAGTAACTCTGAATGTAAATGGCTTCAACTCTCCAATAAAGCGACATAGGCTGGTAACTTGGATTAAATAAACAAATCCAACAATATGTTGCCTCCTGGAGACACATCTGAAATGCAAAGACACACAGGCTGAAGGTGAAAGGTTGGGAAAAAATACACCATGCACACTTATCCTCATAAGCAAGCAGGGGTGGACATCCTCATATCAAATAAAAT